>NW_005871082.1:1082169-1083431 GCF_000147115.1 Myotis lucifugus
ATTGAGCTGGCATTGAAGATGAACACTGGAAGAGTCTGTGCAGGTGGTGAATTGGGGAAGGGCACACAGAAAGAGGAAACAATACAAAGAAAGGCTTGGAGTTATAATAAAGAATTGGATAGGTGTTCAGGAAATGGGGTATGTGGTGTTCTAATAAAAAGTATGCATTAACAACACAAAATAAATGCTGCTTGTTAGCAATACACTGATGTTGGTCTTGGACATTTTGAATATTTGTGACTTTTAGTAAACAAAAACAGATATTAGTTAACATCTGATAAAATGTGTGTTAATAAATCATTAATGTATTTTATTAGACAACAGAGTTTTAGTGTATCTGGAACATAATGTGTCATGAGAGTGAGAGAGAGAATGAGATGAAGATAGGGCTGACTTCATGGTTGACTTGCTATGTGTTATGATTTTTCTTTTTCTCTCTACTTTTCATAATGGAAAAAACTCTACCATACATTAGAGAGCCTATCATAATGAAGCCTTATCTACCCATAACCCAACTTTAATAACCAAAAACTTTCTTCCATTTTTGTTTTATGATTCTTTTTGTTTTAGTTGCTGGAGTGTCTTGAAGCAAATCCAGTACCCATATATATTTAAGTATAATTTCCTTTAAAAAAGTAGAACCACAAAAATATAACAGATAATTCCTTTTTAAAAATATAAGTACAATATCATTTTCACACTCAACAAAATAAAAATTCTTAAATATCATTTAAAATCCAGTCCACGTTTAGTTTTTACTGGTTATTTCAGATTTTTTTTTTACACAATTGGTTTGTTTAAATCAGAATCCAAACACAGTCTACATACAGCATATGGATGATTTGTCTCTTTTTTTTTCTTTTTTTTTATTGCTTAAATTATTACAAAGAGTATTACATATTTCTCCTTTTTTCCCCCCGCCCTTGACAATCCCCTGGCCTCCCCTACCCCCCAGTGTCTTATGTCCATTGGTTATGCTTATATGCATGCATACAAGTCCTTTGGTTGATCTCTTACCACCCCCCCTGCCCCCCCCCCCCCATCCTCCCCGGCCTTCCTGCGGTAGTTTGAAAGTCTGTACAAGGAAACTCTGCCTTTGTATCTATTAATTTTCAAAAATTTATAATTGTCTCTGAAAACCATGAATTAGGGGAGTCATGGGGGATTTTTCCTTCATTGACTGGGTTAATACGCTAACATAAAGCAGTCCGTTTCGTTCCGGCTGGGGGAATTGGAAGACCCCCCTTCCTTTTTTACTACGC
>NW_005871082.1:1083635-1085447 GCF_000147115.1 Myotis lucifugus
TACTGGCTTCCATAGTGGGTGCACCAGTCTGCATTCCCACCAGCAGTGCACAAGAGTTCCTTTTTCTCCACATCCTCTCCAGCACTTGTCGTTTGTTGATTTGTTGATGATGGCCATTCTGACAGGTGTGAGATGGTACCTCATTGTTGTTTTGATTTGCATCTCTCGGATGATTAGCGACTTTGAGCATGTTTTCATATGTCTTTTGGCCTTCTGTAGGTCCTCTTTTAAAAGGTGTCTATTTAGGTCCTTTGCCCATTTTTTGATTGGATTGTTTATCTTCCTTTTGTTAAGTTGTATGAGTTCCCTATAAATGTTGGAGATTAGACCCTTATCAGATGTAATGTTGGCAAATATGTTCTCCCATGTAGTGGGCTTTCTTGTTGTTTTGTTGATGGTTTCTTTTGCTGTGCAGAAACTTTTGATGATTTGTCTCTTGAGTGTCTCTTAATTTATATTAGTTCTCCACCCCCCCCCAAGCTTAAAATTTTTTAAAATTAAAAAAACTGGTAGTTAGAACTAGAGGCTTGATAAAATTCAAGATATCTCTCTCTCTCACTCTCTTTCTTTCGTACATAATCCTCACCTGAGGATATTTTTCCCATTGATTTTTTAGCGAGTGAAAGGGAATATAGGGTCTTTTACAACCTTTGTCCTAGCTCATTTTGCTCTGGCAACCTTGGCCTTTTTGCTTGGATTCAAATTCCCAAGTTTGGTCCTGCCTCAGTGCCTTTGTATTTGCCATTCCCTCTGCCTAGAATGCTTACCTACCAGACATCTGCATGTCTCATGTCCTTGCTTCAGTCTGATCTGGGTTCAAATGTCAGTTCCTCACAGAGGCCTATCCTGACCATTCTATATCTAAGACCAACTCTTTCCTACACTTCATTGCTCATCTCTCACTACCTTTTTGATCTGCTTAGCTTTCTTATTAGCACTAATTACTACATAAGGTTATATTACACTAGAGGCCCAGTGCACGGAATTCATGCACTCGGGGGATAGGGGGGGTCCCGAAGCTTGGCCTGCACCCTCTCACAGTCCGGGAGCCCTTGGGGGATGTCCAACTAACGGTTTAGGTCCGCTCCCCACTAAACTGGCAGTTGGACATCCTTAGCACTGCTGCAGAGACGGGAGAGGCTCCTGCCACAACAGCTGTGAGCCTGGCTTCTGGCTGTGGGAGCACACTGACCACCAGGGAAAGCTTCTGCATTGAGTGTCTGCCCCCTGGTGGTCAATTAGCATCATAGCGACCGGTCGTTCAGCCATTCGGTCAATTTGCATATTAGCCTTTTATTATATAGGTTACTTATCCCTCATCTACATCTTTCATTTACTTTTTTACTGCAGTATCCCAGTTCCAAGAAGAGTGCCTGATACACCGATGATGCTCAATCAATGCTTGTACAATGCATGGACTCTACAAATGCTTATGAGTTTCTGCTATGTGCCAGACACTGTGGATTTAGTTTTGGTTTTGCTGCCACCTTTGCTTTTGTTATACTTTTGAAAACATTTAGAAGAAGGTCTGAGAGCCAAACAATAGACTTACAAGGGTACTCTGATCAAATTATATAATCCCTAATTATACCTTGCCTTTTAGATGTAACCTTTGTTGCTCTATTTCTAGCACCCCAGAGTGTCTGTCATTATCGTTTTTTCTCCTTTGTGGTTGAACACAGACGAGTCTGGCTGGGGGATGCTGGGTGGGCAGTCAAGGCTCATGATGCACCTGTGTCCCCATGGTCTTTTTTTTTAAAGAGTCTTTTTCTTTTTTTGTGTGTTTTGTTTCTATAGATTTTTGTTGATTTC
>NW_005871082.1:1085547-1249390 GCF_000147115.1 Myotis lucifugus
AGAGGCAGGGAGAGAGAGATAAAAACATCAACGATGAGAGAGAATCAAGAATCGTTTATCTGCAGCCTCCTGCATGCCACCTGTTGGGGATTGAGCCTGCAACCTGGACATGTGCCCTTGACTGGAATCAAACCCAAGACCCTTCAGTCCACAGGTTGATGCTCTATCCACTGAGCCAAACTTGCTAGGGCCCCACAATCTTATGTTGATGAGATTTTTCACTTTCACACTAGTATCAACACGTTCCTATTCCCTTTTCCAGTTATTAAAAACAAATGGCAATTCAACTCAATATTGAGGCAATTGTCCAGCTAAACATGACTGGACTGATAAGGGTAGTGGTCTTGCTAACTCTGTCAAGTGGAGGTAGCGTCATTTTACCATGGCTCAGTGGAGTCTGCTAATTTCCGGTAGGAGCCATCGGTGACCATATGTAAGGCACTGATGATTGTACTAAGGTTGCACTTCAGAAGGTGTGACTTGGGTTGTCAACTTCCTGTATTGGTCCTAAACTTGTGTCTAACCAGGAGGTGGCACCCTTTCTCTGCCCAGCTGGTAGTGGCTGGTCATCACTGTGGGGAGGGAAAAAGATGCGCTTTTATGGCTAGACTGTCATTTCAGGGGCTCTAAGATATACATTATCCTCTTCTAAAGAGACACACAGTTCCCATGAAGGAACCCACGTGGGCTTCAATGCTGCAGCTGCCGGGGCCACTCCTCTCTTCCCTCCGAGGTGCCACTACCACCTCTGTTTCTTTGGGTTTCTCTCCCCTCAGAATGAGCAGTGTGTTCGGGAGAGTGGTCAGAACAGGATTGTGATGAGGGTAGAGGGAAAATGGAAAAGAAGACAAGATGGTTGTGGGGCTGCTTCCTACAATGGTTGTTTCTCTCTCTCCATATTATGAGCAGCCCTTCTGCTCTCATGCCTGGAGTAACACAGTTGTCCTGTATTTCCACACATAGGACTCAGTCCCAGTCCTGCTGGTCACCTGGGCTGCTATTTGCTCTGAGCCCTTTCTTTTCTTTTCTTTTTAAAATATATATCGTTATTGATTTCAGAGAGGAAGGGAGAGGGAGAGAGAGATAGAAACATCAATGATGAGAGAGAATCATTGATTGGCTGCCTTCTGCACGCCCCACACTGGGGATCGAGCCTGCAACCCAGGCATGTGCCCTTGGCCAGAATCGAACCCGGGACCCTTCAGTCCACAGGCCGACGCTCTACTCACTGAGCCAAACCAGCTAGGGCTGAGCCCTTTCTTTCATGTTAGATGGATTGAGGGGAATCTAAGGTCTAAATGGGGAAGAAAGAAGAAAGGGGTAGGAGAAATGAATAAGAGAAGAAAATGTGAGGAAAGAGACAGCCAAACAGACATCAGATAGAGAAACACAAAAGACAGAGAAAGACGCAAAGAGAGAGTTACAATGACACATACCCAAGGCAGGGGGTGTCGATATGGAGGCAGAAGAGTGGATTTGCATCCTAGCTCATCTACTGCAAGCTCTATGAGGTTGGGAAAGTCACTATTGCTCCGAGCCTCAGTCTTCCCATCTGAAATGGGAACAATTACACTTCATCTCCACCACTGTGATGAGAACTGAATGGAAGGCATGGAGGAGGTCCTTTTGTAAGTGACAATGCTCTAGATAAAATGCATGTTACCTAAGGTCAATCAGACCTTAAGAGAGAGGATGTTATCCTGGTCCATGCTGAATCCTAGGGCTGGGGCATAGATGAAACCTTAGCCCCCTGCACCATAATTTCATTTTCTCAGAACATTTTATGAGCGGGGAAATATCCCTGCCTGGGGTGGCATTGTGTGTGTGTGTGTGTTTGCGCATGTGCACATCCATTTCTAGATTACTCTCAGAATTAACACTCATAGCTAACATTTTATTGAACTTACTATGTGCCAGGTGCTTTTCTATGTGCACTTCATAAACTAACATTTAATCCTCATAACTCCCTTATAAAGTAGGTACTACTATTAACTTCATTTTACAGATGTTGATATCGAAGCACAGACAGATGAAAAGAAATTGCCTGAAGTCACACAGAAAGTGGCAGAGGATATTAAAACCCAAGCCATCTTGTGCCAAGGTTCTCCCCTAACCACTCTGTTATACTGACTCTCGAGTTAGGTCCATGTCCCTCACTCTCTCATCTGGCAGGAAGCCGGAGGCTGCCTCAGAGGAGAACTTAACTGGCACGCACATCTCATTCCAGGGGAACACTCTGGGGGTCTGTCCCTGCACTCAGGGTGTTGGGGTGGTGTTTTTGCTGGAGATGCCTCCCTAGCAGGCCAGATGTGCCATAATTCCCTTTCCCTGCAGTGAGGTGGAAATTTCAGCACTTTAAGAGAGAGAGGTGGGGAGAAGGACTTCATGTGCCCTTTATTCCTGTTCAAACGCAGCACCCATACAATGACTAGACACTACTAGCCGCCCTGTTTCCAGCCTTGTTTCTGGAGGTGGGAACACCTGTTGTCTGAAGGTCCTGGGCTCTAGAGCTGGGCTTGGTTAGCAGCAGCTGCGAGCTGGGTTTGCAGTGAAATTGTTCTCACAAAAGGAAGAGTACTGTCTGATTTTAGTTACTTGCTTTAGGGCAGAAATTGTGGGCCCAGAGTGAAATCCAATGACAGCTTCATTTTGCCTTGTTTCATATCAGAGAGTGATATGCAAGTGACTAGGTGGGCAAGAGTCCCCAAAAGAGGCATCAGGGAGGCCTTTGAAGGTAGCCTCATTTTGCTTCCATGCAGATGCACTTGGCACCCATTGTCTGAAAACAAGGCTCACAGTCTGTGGGTCTCAGCTTCACTCCAGAAAGGGAACATTTCCACATGGGCTCCTAGGCCAGAGATCTAAGGCTCCATTTAGGGGAATCGTCCTGAGGGTGTTTTCTAATGCACTCATTGCTCTGGTCTTCTCTCCTTGTTTCATTGAGTAGTTTTTAAAAAGAAGGTGTTGGGGTGCTCTATTCCCTGTGTTCTATCATGTTGGAAAACATCTGATTAGGACCTTGCATTTGAACAACAATCTGTTGTAACTTGCAATTATGTCAAACTTGCTTTCCCTCAGACCATTTGTGGTCTGACTCCCTGCAGGCACTGAATGTTGCTGTTTGAAGTCTGAAGCCAGTCTGATGTTTTACTTCTAGTTTATTCTGTTTATTCTTTCTTGATCTCTGAGATCTAATACTTTAACTAGGATGTGTCTTCATGATGTCTATCATGACTTATCTATTTTGATTATTCTTTTTCTTTGATGTTCAATAACTTAACTAGGCTAAGAAAGATATATTGATAGGCTATAAAAGATATATTGATATCTTTTATTGTAGAAAAACTATTCTTGGTATATATGGGGCACCATTTGATTTGCTGATTTTTTCTTCATTCCAGTGAAATATTCCGGTATTATGTTTGAGAATTTTTATTGCTTTCATTTTTTTGAACCTTAGTGGCACCAATTTTGTTATGTTTGACAATCTTTGTCCACTACTTCTATCATTCCCTATCAAATTGCTTTATTCTCTTAGTCTTATTTTCTCCCCATTCACTGTGACTATGTCAAGCTTTTCCCCAATCCTATTCATTCTATTTCTCAGCTGGGTCTATTTCATTTCATTTAGCTGTTTCAAATTTATTTATTAGATGTGTAACAATTTGTTTCCTTAGCTCTGTGAAATTTCTTTTTTTTTGTTCTATCATCTCCTCTTTATTGATTTTTAATATATTTTTTCTTTATTTTAATTTTTCCCCATCTCCATTTATCTCCCCTAGACCCTCTCCCACCTTCCCCCTGTTGCCTCCCCCCACCATCACCACACTGTTGTCTGTGTCCATAAGTTCTTTCTTTTTTGCTCAATCCCTCCACCCCACTTCCAAAACCCTCCCATCAACAGCTGTCTGCATGCTCTCTATCTATGAGTCTCTATATTTTGCTTGTTAGTTCAGTTTGTTCATTAAATTCCACATATGAGTGAAATCATATGGTACTTGTCTTTCTCTGACTGGCTTATTTCACTTAGCATAATGTTATCCAGATCCATCCATGCTGTCACAAAGAGTAAAATTTGCTTCCTTTTTATGGCCGAGTAGTATTCCATTATGTAAATGTATCATAGCTGTTTTTTTAAAATATATTTTATTGATTTTTTACAGAGAGGAAGGGAGAGGGATAGAGAGTTAGAAACATCAATGAGAGAGAAAAATCGATCAGCTGCCTCCTGCACACTCCCCACTGGGGATGTGCCCGCAACCAAGGTACATGCCCTTGACCGGAATCGAACCTGGGACCCTTGAGTCTGCAGGCCGATGCTCTATCCACTGAGCCAAACCGGTTAGGGCTATCATAGCTGCTTTATCCACTCATCTACTGATGGACATTTAGGCTGCTTCCAAATCCTGGCTATCCATGTATATAAAAGGCTAATATGCAAAGTGTCCCCACGGGAGTTCGACCTGGAGACCGGGAGTTCTATTGCTCGCTATGACGTGCACTGGCTACCAACACGGAATGAAGGAAGGCCCTGGCCGGCAGCCGGAAGGCCCCAATTGGCCCTGATTGCTGGCCAGGCCCAGGGACCCTACCTGTGCACGAATTTTGTAAATAGTGCTGCAATGAACATGGAGGTGCATATATTCTTTTGAATTAGTGTTTTGGGTTTTATTACATCGATCCTGGCTAACATTTCTCTTTTTTGGGTGCAGAAACTTTGGAGTTCTCTTCTTTCTTGGAGAAACTTCAGTTTTGCTCTCAAGGCCTTTCAACTGATTGGATAAGGCTCACCCACACCATCGAGGATAATCTTTCCTTAAAGTCATCTGACTGTAGATGTTAACTACATCTACAGCACACTTTCAACACAACACCTAGATTAGCATTGGATTGGATAAGTGGATATGATCACTTAGACATGTTGGCACATAAACTAACCATCACAAATGTGGAATGGAGAGGGAGGAAAGGGCAAAATGACAGAGGGGTTGGTTTGGCATATTACTCCCTCCATGTTTTAAATGGTTAAAGACATGTTTCTGCAGGACCAACAATGAGAACATCACATTTACATAACTCAGCAAGTGAGTTCCTTGGAAATGCTCCACCATGCTACTGTCCATGGGAAGATGTACTGTTTGAGATTTATAGTACACATCACCATACTGAAAACCTCCAGAAATCACACAGCAAAGAAACTTGTTTATCTTTTTTCTTTTTAAATTCAGCTTTTCCCAAACTCATTTGACCACAAAACTTTTCCCCATGTGACATCCACCAACAGAGAACATGCTTAGGGAAAGGCTGGCTTGAGCTCCTCTCCTTAAAGTCATACCTGGTTCACTTGGATACTGCTGAGGCTCCCATGATAACACAAAAAGAACCAATTTTTCAGTCACTCACCGCACATAAACATTTCCTGCTTTCCTGGTGTTCATAAAAGTCCAAGGTTGACTGACACAAAAAAGTGAAATTTTGCTGCTTGTGTCTTGTACATATGAGTAAACCTTTTAAGACATAAACAATGCAAAATGATTTTCACCAAATCTTTGAGCAAAATGGTCTCTAGGAAAGAGCTGCTTTGCATATCAGAACCCAGTGGGTAAGCTTGATCTTATGCCCTTGTGAGCTGGTACCCCAGGCAGCAGGAAGCTGTGATGCAGTAATATGCAATTAACCTCATCCAACAATTTCTTCTGCTAGTTCTTGAGTTTCTACTGGAGACTAGGCCACTTTTTGTGTGTGTGTGTATACTCGCATGTGGAAATGAGTAAAGAGCTATAGTGTAAGTTAATCTACTTTTTGGGGGTAGGATTTGATTTAGTAGCAGAGACTCCTCAAATAAGTGTCTTAGACAAAAAGACTAGGGTTTATTTTTCTCTCATGTAACAGTCTGTTACTAGACGGACCTGAGCTGGAATGTGGTTCTAAGGTGCAAGAGACACAAGTTATGCCATTTTAAAGGTGTTGCTCTCATTTTATCATCTAAAAAATAGCTAAATACCACATCCTCATTCTGGCAAGGAAGGAGGCAAAAGTGGTACCAAGAAGAGTGCTTTCCCTCCCTTTAAGCCTCAGTGGTTCTCAACCTTCCTAATGCCGCGACCCTTTAATACAGTTCCTCATGTTCTGGTGACCCCAACCATAAAATTATTTTCGTTGCTACTTCATAACCGTAATTTTGCTACTGTTATGAATCGTAATGTAAATATCTGATAGGCAGGATGTATTTTCATTGTTTGCGACCCACAGGTTGAGAACTGCTGCTAAGGGTATAACTCAGAACTTTCCTACATCACTTACTATATATCTTAGCTTCAAAGAGTGGGAGTTGGAGAACCATAATCCCAATTCCAGGTGGTCATGAAACACAGAAAAAAAAAAGCTGTTATTCTGGAGAATGGGAGAGTGGATTTTGAGGAATAACATTCTCTTCCACAGGGTTATATAAAATAAGAAATACTTTAATCAACCCTTGGCTTTTCCTAAGCAAGATGCACCACAGGCCTTTTATTCCAAGGACTGGACTAAGGGATTTGGATGCCAAGAGCTAAGAACCTCAAGGTGAGGAACATTTATACTTGAGTGGATAGGAACCACCCCAGGATGTAAAATGTTTTAGGCTGACACTACTGTTTCCAAAGAACTCCCAAAGTACTTTATTTTTAATAGCAACTTAACTCATTGCATTGTAATTACTTCTCAGTGTAGATGTGTCTGCTTCCCCAATTATACCTGCTTCTCTAGGGCGGGGACTCTGTTCTGTGTCTGACTCATGGTAGGTACTTAGTAAACATTGGCTGGCTCCAGTGTGGGGAGTTGACACCCACTCGCATTCCCACTTCTGCCTCCAAAACGACCTTAACTCTGACATTCTCTTAATTGGAAGTACTGGAGGTGAATCTACATTCTAGCTGAGGACTTGGATGCATGGCATCAACTCTATTCTTGGGATCCCTGTCTGGTGGTTGGTTGCTTAACCAATTCTAACTTCATATGGAACATATCTACTTCTGCTTCTGGATATTCCTGTTTTGACTATCCATTGTCATGTATCAAACTACCTCAAAACTTAGTGGCATGAAAACATTTGTTGTGCTCACAGATGCTGTTGGTCAGGACTTTGGATGGGGATGGTTTGTTTCTGTTTCACAATGTCAGGGCCTCAACTGGAAGGCTCAGAGGCTGGGGGTGACTCAGCATGGGGGGTGGGGGCAGGAGGTGGGGGGCTGGGATTATCTGAAGTTTCCCTCACTCTCATGTCTTACAGTTGATGCTCGCTGTTGGCTGGGACCTTCGCTGGGGCTGTTGTTGGAACATTTACATGTGGTGTCTCCTTGTGGCTTGGGCTTCCTTACAGCATGGAGGCTGGGTTCCAATGGTGAACTTCCCCAAAATGACAGCAGGTGGAAGCTGCATTGCCTTAGTTCTAACTTAACTCAGGAAGTCACACACTGTCACTTACACCATGTTTTGTTCTTTGTGGCCATCACAAAGGCCCTTTCAGCCTCAAGAGGAGAAGGAATAGATTCTATCTCTTGATGGATTGTGGTGGTGGTGGCTCATCCAGAGTGAGGAGTGAGGAGTCCTAGATTCACTGAGAGCACTGGCAGAATGATGCCATCAGCCATATCCCCCTCATTCCAGAGGGCCCAGGAAGAGTCAGGAGTCTTGGAAAAATCCCTGGCATCCCCAGCACCCTGAACAGCACCACGGGGCAGTGGAGATCTCCCTCGACTGGGAGCGAAGAGGCCTGTGATCTGATGGTCATGTGTTATAGGACAGGCCACTTGATCTATCTGAGCCTCAGTTCCCTTATCTGACAGGTGAGAAGTTTGGAATAAATCAGTTGCTTCCTAATCCTTTACAGCAGGGGCTTCTTCTCCTTTTTAATTTGTATTATTTTCAAACAAAGTTTAGGTGGAACCCAACATATGAATTGACTCAAGGTCAATGAAAAGGGTTTTGACCATATAGATGCCCACTTGTCCTTTCCTGCTCCCTGGGGATTCTCCAAGGTTCCTCAGTGCTCCTCGGAGCATGTTTGAAAACCCTTTGGGCCAGGATCTTTCCTAAGGGTCTGCAGGATGGGATTGGGGTGAGAGAGGAAAGACTCACCACCCATCTCTCAGATTTCCCTCCTCAGAGCAGTTTCTGCTTCCTTCTTGCTCCCTACTTGAGTCCCCACCCCTACCTCTCAGCCATCTCACATCACAGCGTCTTCTGGGTGAGTCCAAGTCCCACAACCCCCCAGGGAGAGCCATATTTAGGGAGCATGAGTATCTGCTGGTATTGCTTGAATTTGGTGCCCTTTCAGCCTCCTGTCATTTGTGCCAAACCAGCCAGGTCTGGGAAGAAGTTGGGGATTCCACGGAGGCCTAAGGGCTATGGGGACTGTGGTCTCCACAGGGTTACCATCCAGGGCTCTGCTGGTGACTCTGGAGAGAGGAGTGTCTTGCTTTCCCAGTTCTTTCCCTTCAGTGATGCTCTCATCCGCTTTCCCACCCCCTCCCTCTATCTGACTCTTCCCCACCCCCTCCCAGTCCACTCCCACCCCACTTTTTCTCTCCCACAATTTTTGCTCCATCTCTTTGTCTCTCCACAGCATCTCTCTTTTTAAAAAAATCAATCCAGAGAGCGATTAGGTTTGCAAATGAGCGGGCAGAAAACCGGGAACAAAGGGAGCCAGAGCCCAAGAGGGAGCAGGTATAATTACTGTAATTAACTCAAGCAGCAGGGACGCATCCCCTTGGCAGAGGCTGCTGCAAGGTACTGTTCAGGCGCAGCAGGGGACGCTGAGGGGAGTGGCACCCGCCAGGAACTCAGCCGGTTCCCCCTTCCCCAGGATTAGGGTGTCCTTCCCAGGGGCCCTGGCTCCGGAAGCTCCTCCAGGAGCAGGTACCTGTGTGAGGATCTACCTGGTCTTCTGTCCTGGGCTCTGCAGGAGCCAGGAGGAGGGGGTCCAGGCTCAGAGAAGAAGATATGGTCTCCTGCCTGGCAGAGTGGGGGCCAGAGAACAAAGTTACCTCTCTCATCACTTCGCTGGACGCTTGTCTCTTTCTTGCTTTATGACATCCTGGGAGCCTGCTCTGTTGTCCCTGGGAGCCAAACACTTCTAGAGGCCTTGGGGAGAAAAACAAGTCTGATGCCATAAAACTGTCACATCTGTATCCTCAAGCATCCCCAAATATATACCTCCTTCACCTGAGGCCTTCCATGCACCTTTGCAACCTTCCCTTTCACTTCATCTTCTAGCCAGATCTGACCATGGGCTGCACCCTGAGCATGACCTACATTCTTCCATTCTCTGCCCTCACACGTTGGGCTGGCACTTTCCCAAATGCAGTTGGTAAAATGTTACCCACCTTTTGAGATACATTTGAAATTAGAGCCATGTCTGTGAAGTATATATGATCTCACCTTCCCCAAAAGCCCATAGCCCTTGTCTCTTTTATGGACCTTACCTCACTGTTCCCCTCCCATCTCCTATCCTTTGGAAAAGGCAGACAGATCCCGACTTTGGATTCCTGGAGTTTAACTGCCACCTTTGGGCTCTGGGCCAGTCAGATCCCTTTTACTTGCCAATGACAGGAACCCCAACTCAAACTGGTGGAAATAATGAAGGGAATTTATTAGTATCAAAAGTCTGGGGATGTTTGTAGTCAGGCATGGCCGATCCAGGTGCCCAGATCTCTCTCCCTCTCTCCCCTTTCCTCGGTGTGGGTTTCCTTCCCAGCAGAACTCTCTACAACACGGCCCCCGGCATCTCCAGACCAACATTATTCCTAAGCCATGATCCCGGGGAGAGAGTTTCTCCGTCCTGCTGTTCCAGAAGACACCTGAGTTGACTCATTGGGTTGAATTGGGTCTAGAGCCAAAAACTGGTTAGTGGAAGTGAAACCCAGTGACTGGCCACGCTAGCATCAAGTGCTGCAACTTGAGGGAGGACTGAGGCCAGCCCTATCCAAACCACGTGGGCTCCCAACAGGGAAGAGTGGTTCCTCAACAGGAAGTAGAAGAGCACACAGAGATGCTGCACAGGTGGAGACAGCAGATGCCCACCACTGGTTCAGAGCACCCAGGTGAGGGCCCAGTCCCTGGAAATGCCCCATATCCTCCCATTTTTATACTCGACCCGTCCTTTAATACCCAGCCCATGTCTATCAGCTCTGTGATGCCTCCCCATCTGCTGTAGGTGCCCAGAGTCTGTACCACTTACCCAAGTGCAGACCTTTATGATGCCTTATCAAGATCTTTATATTTTCATTTGTTAAAGCCTCATTGAGCAACATGATTATAGGCCCACTGGGAGCAGGGATGTGACCATCCGTGTATTTCCCCCTCCTACCCTAATACAGCCCTGGGTGCCTGGATAGTGCTACAGTGAACCATGCATGGATTACAGATCATATCCAGGTCTGAAAACTGACTGGGTCCCTTACCACCCATGTGACCTTGGGGGTCCCCTGACCTCTCTGCGCCTTAGTTTCCACATCTAGAAGTTAGGGCTATGAAAACATCTATTTTACAGAACCATCCTAACTAATAAAGAGGGAATATGCTAATTGACCCTCATGCTGTCGCAAAGATGGAGGTGCCCACAGCCAATAAGGAGGGAATATGCTAATTGCCCCCCCACCCTCAAAGATGGCAACGCCCACAGCCAGTAAGGAGGGAATATGCTAATTGACTGCCCCGCCCTCAAAGATGGTGACGCCCACAGCCAATAAGAAGGGAATATGCTAATTGACTGCCACACCCTCAAAGATGGCGGCGCCCACAGCCTCAAGATGGTGGTGCCCAGTCCCCTCAGCTCCACCGGGGTGGCAGGCATGTGGCAAGGCTGGGTCTGCCCCCAGGCGGGCTCGGTCACTCCACTTGCCTGTCTCCGGAGTCCCCCGGTCCCCTCAGCTTCCCAGCTGCCCAGGGCCAGCCCAAGGTGCAGGCAAGCCTCAGATATCGGCTGCCCAGCCACCCAGGGTTGCCTGAGGCTCAGGTAACCAGGGCCAGCTGAGGCTTGCGCTGCTGGCAGTGGCAGCAGTAGAGATTTGATGGGGCATCGCCTTCCCCTGATCTCTGGGTTGCTTCCCGCCCCTGAGGGCTCCTGGACTGTGAGAGGGGGCAGGCCGGGCTAAAGGACCCCCCCTCCAGTGCATGAATTTTCATGCACCGGGCCGCTAGTAAAATAATAAAGGAGATACTAAAAGTGGTACCTCCCACTCTCAGGTAAGCCTGGCCTGTTCCTGTTTTCCTCCAGTTACAGTTGACCCTTGAACAATGTGGAGGATCACCGACCCCCACACACTAGAAAATCCACATGTAATTTTTGACTCCCCCAAAATTTAACTGCAGTTGGCTATTTGCACCTGTGTATTCAACCAACCATGAATTGAAAACAATATTTTTAGAGATAGGCTTGGGGAAAGGGAGAGGAAGTGGGAGTTAGTGTTTAATGGGCACAGAATTTCAGTTTGGGAAGATGTAAAATTTTAAAAATAAATAGTGGCGATGGTGACACAACATTGTGAATGTAATTAATGCTACTGAGTTTTACACTAAAAAATGGTTAAAATAGAAAATTTTATTCTCTCTATTACCATAATAAAAAATTTTTAAGTTAAGAAAAAAACAATTTTTAATCCTCAGTTGGGAAAGTGCAGTTGAGAATATGAAAATACTGTTTTCTGTCAGGTTGACCTTGGATGTGAAACCTGCAGATTTCAAAGGGCTGACTGTATTTATTGAAAAAAATCTGAGTATAAGTCGACCCACACAGTTCAAACCATATTGTTCAGGGTGAACTGTACAGGATTGAGTATTTAGTTACAACTGAGGTAAGAAACAGGTGTTGGCCTTCCTTATTTCTGTGATACTGTGGTCTCCAGGCTGTCCTTTGCCTCCTTAATCATTTGTTTTGTTTTTCTTGGCCAGCTTCTCTTATTTTTTCTCTACCTTTTAAACGATGTGTGTGTGCAGGGCAGCAGAGTGGAGTGGTCAAGAGCTCAGACAGGCTCTGGTCCTCGGTTGCCTCCATGTGGGTTACATTTATACCAGTTGCTGGAGAGTAACCTCAGGCAAGTTAGTTAACCTCTGAGCAGCCCAGTTCCTCACCTGTAAAGTGAGAAATCACAATAGTATTTACCCCATGCTGCTGGACTGAATGAGTTGATTTGTGTAAAGCACTTAGAACAGGACTTGGTGGGGAGCAAATGCAATAGAAACATTAACTATTACTCCTATTTTAATGTTCCAAACTGAAATACGTTATCCTTCAGCATCAGGTTGAGCCAGTTCTTTAAACTTCTATTCTTTCACTCCTCTCCTAATTTTTAAATTCAGTCCCTCATAGTTTCAAGTATGGATTACTCCCACACCTTTCTAAATGGTCTCCCCTCCCTGTCTTGCCTTCTGTTCTATTCTTCACACAAAAAGCTAATCATATCTCTCCCCTCATTTGTCTTTGAGTGGCATCCCATAGCGTTGAGGACACAGAGTCCAAACTCTAGGGCATTACATGCAAATGATTTTCCTTGCTTACTTCTTTAGCCTCATCCCTACCCACTGTTATTTTCACCAGTTTTTAATGAATCCTTCCAGGGATATGCTGTACATAAACAAGCTTATATCCTCTCTTCTTCATACATATGATGCCCGTTGCTACATAGTTTTGCACCTTACTTTTGTCACTTATCCTACAAATTGTTCCTTATAGATTGACCTCATTCTTTTAAAGGCAG
This sequence comes from Myotis lucifugus, assembly GCF_000147115.1. Lineage (NCBI taxonomy): Eukaryota > Metazoa > Chordata > Mammalia > Chiroptera > Vespertilionidae > Myotis > Myotis lucifugus. The sequence goes on from NW_005871082.1 coordinate 1,098,285, forward strand.
AGCCTGAACTCCTAGCCCCTTACTCTATTCTGCCCCAGTGAATGACAGCTGAGTGATTTTTGGCTCTAATTGATGCTCAACAAATAGTTGAAGAGTTGAACACATTACGTTAAAACTGCGCCCAGGTGGCTGGACTCTCGTGTTCTGATGACTGAAGGAAACAGGATGCTCCATATTCAGTTTGGGGTCCTGTGTAATCCGGGTGGTTCTGTCCTCTCCTTACACGTCTCTGAAGAAGTTCTTCTTGCCTCCTGCATTAATTTTGACATAGTCCAATTTATCAATTTTTCCTTCTATAATATATGCTTTTTTGGGTACTAAGAATTCTTTGTATATACTATGGTCATAACATTTTCCTCCTGTGTTTTCTTTTAGACATTTTTATTGTAGCATTTACAAATTAAGCCAATGATCAATTTTAAGTTAAATTTTGTTTATAGTGTAAGTCAATGTGTAAGGTTTATTTTCTTCCTGGGATAGTCAATTGTGCTAGAAACATTTGTTGAAAATCTATTCTGCATTGATTACTTTGGCATTTTTGCCCAAAATTAATTGACCATATATGAGTAGGTCTATTTCTGGGCTCTTTACTCTGTTCCATTGACCTCGGCGTCTATCCTATGTTAATAGCATACTGTCTTTATTATTGTAGCTTTATGGTAAATCTTAAAATAGTGTCCTTTTTACACTATTTTAGGGTGTAGTGTAGGATGTGGTCTAAGTCCTTCAACTTTGGTCTTCTTTTTTACAGTTTTTTTTTTTGGCTATTTTAAGTTCCTAACATTTACATATAACTTTTATTGTCAGTTTGTCAATTTCTATTAAGAAAAAACGCGGTGACATTATGATTGAGATTATATTGAATACCTGTATCTTAACAATACTGAGTCTTTCAGTCCATAAACATTGTATACATCCTCATTTATTTAGGTCTTATTTAATTTTTTCCGTGATTATTTTATCATTTTCAGTGTGGAGATTTCAAATATGCTTTGCTTAAATTTATCCATAAGTGTTTTATGTCTTTTGATGTTATTATAAATGGTATTTGTGGTAGCCAGTCTCCAAATTGGCTCCCAGTGATCCTTCCTTTCTGATATTAATGCCTTCATATAATACCTGGCCCCCTTCTCCAACCCCCATACACACATTGTACAAGAGTTGGTCTGGGTGACCAATAGAATATGGCATAAGTCGAATGCCAAGTCTGAGATTGGTAATAAAAGGCATCATGGCTTCTTCTTTGCTCTCTTGTGCATTGCTTGCTCTGGAAGACATGGGAACCTCTCTGTTGGAAAGTCCAATGTGGTGAAGAACAGAGACCTCCTAAATGAGGAACTGAGGCCTCCACCAGCAAGTCGAGAATGAGTGAGTGATCTTGGAAATGGATTCTCCAGCCCAGGTCAGACCTTCAGATGACAGCAGCCTGAGTCGACATCTTGACTGCAACATCTTGAGAGACCCCTGAGCTAAAGGACCACCCAGTGAAGCTGCTTCCAGATTCCCGACTCTCAGAAATTGTGTGAGATAATAAACGTTTGTTGTTTTAAACTGGTGGTTTGTTATATAGCAATCGAGAACTAATACAGTATTGTGGTTTTTAAATTGATGGTATTTATCTTATTTCAATTTCCAATTCTTCAATATCCAAATAGCATATAGAAATTCTATTAAAAAAATAAAGATCTTGCGTCCTGTGTCCTTGCTAAAATCAGCTCTTTTTGCAGATATTTTAGGGTTTTCTATATAGGTAATCATGTCATCTTTGACAAAGATAGTTTTACTTTTTTTCCCCCAAATCTGGATGCCTTTTATTTACTCTACTGCCTTATTAAACTAGCTAGAACTTTCAGTATTATGTTGCATGAAATGGTGAGGGCAGATATTCTTGCCTTGTTCTTGATCTTAGGGAAAACCATTCAGTCTTTCATTATAAGTATGATGTTAGTTGTAGTTTTTCCATAGATGTTCTATATTGGGTTGAGGAAGTTTTCTTCTGTTCTTAAGAAATTTTCCCAATTCCTGTCATCAATATTAGACGTAGTTTTATCATAATAACAGGTAGTTGTTATAGTGAGACCTACACACATATATTTAAATTCATATAGAATGATATTTACATGTTTAAATTACATTTTGAAATCAGAAGATGAAGTATAGCTTAAGTTTTTAAATAAAGAGAAGAAAAATACACAGGACAAAAATAGAATTAACAGTAAAAATATCACTATCTGGTCTTGATACAACATGTAGAAACTTTTTGTCAGAAAGCTACATTTTAATCTGATTGTCCAAACCAATAAAATATGGATGGCTCAGTGCCATTTTGCCAGCAACTTGTTTGGCTGGATCATAAACTAACATTTTTGAAAGCAAACCTAAGGTATTTTCAACCAAGTTTTTCAATGGGATACTAGGTTTCCTGGTTTCAACTTGGGAAACGTATTCTTATAGTCCTGTGAAGATTCTACTTCTGGCACACTTTATTTTTGGTGGTGCCCCAAAACTTTGAAAATCCCGAAGAGTTGATTAATTTCTGAATCCCCAGATGGCTTATTGTTGCTAATTCTGTAGGTATGGTTTCTGTCTTCCAGAGGTCAGCTAGCTTAGTTGTGAGCTGACCAAGCAGTACTTCTGGAGATCTATAGTATACCAGAGTGCTGCTACCTCACGTATGTTTCCTCTGATTGGTATTCCAAAAGCTCTGAAAGGCCCAAACCCGCTGGTTTACTAGTCATTGTTCCTTTGTTATCAGTGGACTTTGAGGTTTTAAGTCTCTGTAAGAGCTCTTCTAGAGTGACAGAATACAACCTCTTGCATGGTTTTGTATGTTTCTCTCTCTCTCCCCACCCCTCTCTCCCTGCCTCTAAAATCAATAAGCATACCCTTGAGTGAGGTTTAGAAAGATAGAAAAAAAGATGTGCTTATGAACAAGTGAAGAATCCATGAACTGACCAGAAGGGATAGAGTCCAAGTATTTCTGGAGATCCAAGGTATTCAAAGATGAGATATAACCTAGATATCTAGGTTATACCTAGAGTCCTTCATAAGCACATTTTTTTTTCTTTCTAATCCTCACTCAAGGATAATGCTTATTGACTTTAGAGACAGGAAGGGGGCGGGCAGAGAAAGGGAGAGACAGAGAGAGAAACATTGATGTGAGAGAGAACATCAACTGGTTGCCTTCCATATGTGCGCTGCCCGGGGATCAAACCTGCAACCTTTTGGTATATGGGACAACGCTCCAACTAACTGAGCCACACTGGCCAGGGCTATAAGCACCTCTTGAAGACTGTATTTGAATGACAAAGTTCTTTTAATAGAGAAATTCCCAGAATTACAGTACTAGAAATCTCTTCCTCTTTACTTTCTCGTCTGATTTTCATCATGGCTACTACTTGACCTGTTGTTTTGTGTCTACCCTGATGCATAACTCCATAGGTACTTTATCCAATTTTCTCTGTTTTGATGTAATATTCCATAGTTATTCAGTAGGTATGGTAGATCCCAGCTTATTATTCTGTGATGGTGGGGGTGGGGTGGGGTGGTTGAGGGGGTGGTGAAGACAACAGTGGCTGGCATCATGTCTGTGCTGCTCTTTCCTAAACTTCCGAGAAACCTGAGAATTTTTACTATGAATTGTTTTCTAATAATCTTTCTGAGTCTATTGAGATAATTGTATTTTTTCTTTTTTGTTGAGTTAATATGGTGAATCCCATGGTTGATATTTTAATGTTAAACCAGCTTTGCATTTCTGAGAAAACATCCATTTAGTCATCGCATATAAATTGTTTTTGAAAATACTCAATGAATACTTTGTTCTATTATTTCAGGCACATCTTCATTTTATGCATCTGAGAGAGGCCAGGAGATGCTGCTCCCGATTGGCTGCTGCATGGGAGAACAGAGGCCCTTGGTGCCTGAAATGTGCACAGTTAGGCTTTTGTAACCCTCTCAGATCCTTGGGAGATGTACCCAGACTGAGCAGAGGGAGAGGAAGGGAGAGAGAAATTGATTTGCTGTTCCACTTTTTATACATTCATTGGTTGATTCTTGTAGGTGTCTTGGCTATGGATCAAACCCACAACCTTGATGTATCAGGACGATGCTCTAACCAACTGTGCTTCCCAGCCAAGGCCAGAATCTTGATAAATTGTTGATAATTTTCTGCTACCTTGAATCAATATATTTATTTGAATCAAATATTTGTTCAACTTTAATTTTGAGGAGAACCTGAAAACTGGATAGTGAGTGGAAGAATGGAGAAGGAGGACTGCTGGTAGAAACCTCAAAATAGGGAGACTATTTAGACACTGGCTACCCTAAAATGACAAATATTCCTTGTTGAAAGCCACATCTCTAGGATCATCTTGCAATATTTCTTCAACCACACACTCTACTTTTCCAGAGAAGAGTCTTAAAAATACATCTGCCGTTCCCTCCCTGCCCCCCTTAAGTCTCCAATGGTACACCTTTCCTGATGTGCTAGTGCACCAGCAGCTGTGTGGGAGACCCACCCCTCACTCTGACTCTGGCCTGACTATTTCTTCTTTGTGCTTTGAGCTCAGTAGAAGTTTAATCAGTATCCCTGAGAGCTCAGTGTCCCTTTCTTTGGGAATCCAAGAAGATAGGTATGAGATAGCATGAAAATTTAATTTTACTCAAGAGCATTAAGATCAGGAGAAACCCCTCTTTGCTGGCCTTGGAGGCTGGAGTCAGTGTGTATATGATGTGAGTAGGGAAATAGAGACATGGGATTCTGAAACGGAAACTTTCAGTGGATGAGATAATTGGAAAGAGTCTGAGTGGCCCCACTGAGTCCAAAACAGTTGCCAACTTCTCAAGGTTAATACCCAGAGGGCTAGACCCTCTTGGCTTTCTCCTGCACCCAGTCAGCTATGGATCCTGGAATAGTTGAAAATAGCTGGTGAGCAGAGTAGAGCAATGCAGCCTCTACTTCTCTCTCCTCTATGCCATGTAAAAAAATTTCTTTCCCCTATCCCTCTCCAATCTAGACTGGGACAATCAGATGATAAAAGAGTTCTACTTTAAAACAAGTGCACACAGGTATTTATAGTAAGGAATTGGACTGAATGAACCAGCTGCTAAAAATAGAAGGTTTGATATAATCCAGTCAGGAAGATTGTGGCCCAATGCATTTAGGGATAAAATAAAATAAATTCAGATCTAATATTTAGAAAACATATCCCAGGCTGGGATGGTAGACCTCTCATGAGAAATGCTATATATATTTCCAAAGTGGCAGCAAAGTGGGGATGGGCTTTGCAGGCAAAACACTTAACTCTTAGTCAGAACATCAGAAGATCTTTTATTTATTTATTATTTTTTACTAGAGGCCTGGTGCATGAAATTCGTGCAAAGGGGGGGAGGGGTGTGTGTGTCCCTCAGCCCTGCCTGCACCCTCTCCAATCTGGGACCCTTTGAGGGATGTCTGACTGCTGGTTTAGGCCCGTTCGGACATACCTGCAGTCGGACATACCTCTCACAACCCGGGACTGCTGGCTTCTAACCGCTCGCCTGTCTGCCTGCCTGATCGCCCCCTAACCAATCCCCTGCTGGCCTGATTGACACCTAACTGCTCCCCTCATGGCCCAATTTCCCCCAACTGCCATCCCCTGCCGGCCTGATGGCCCCCAACTGCCCTCCCCTAATGGCCTGGTTGCCCCCAACTGCCCTCCCCTGCTGGCTTGATCTCTCCCCCAACTGCCCTCCCATGCAGGCCTTATCTTGCCCCCAACTTCCCTCCCCTGCTGGCCTGGTCACACCCAACTGCCCTTCCCTGCAGGCCTGGTTGCCCCTAACTGCCCACCCCTGCAGGCCTGTTTGCCCCCAACTGTCCTCCCCTGCTGGCCTGATTGCCCACAACTGCTCTCCCCTGCTGGCCATCTTGTGGTGACCATCTTGTGGTAGCCATCTTGTGATGACTTTGCGTGACACCACCTAGGCTTTTATTATATAGGATTTTTAAAATTGACTTTTAGAGAGAGAGGAAGGGAGAGGGAGAGGAGAGATCCTGTATGCCCCTTACTGGGGATGGAGCCTATAAACCGGGCATATGCCCTGACTGGAAATCAAACTGACAACATTCTGGTGCACGGGATGATGCCCAACCAACAGCCATACCACCAGGACACATCAGGTCTTTTAAAGTCTGTTTTAATTTTCCTCCAGGAAAATTGTCTAAGTCCCCTAAGCTTTGCACTACATCAATGTCAGTAAAGTTACTGAGCCTTTATGGAAGGTTTGGGGCTCTAACTTATGTTTGAGAAATACTGACTCTCTGTCAAATTTTATGGTTTATGCTCATTTAATTTTCCCTAGTGCGTAAGTTCTTTGAATGAATGAACCAATGCACACCATTTAGCGAGCACTTACTGAGTGCCATGCTGCATGCTAGGCCGGTCACATGCTGTCTTATTTAGGCCTCACCATAACCTTAGCATGTGCTCTCCATTTTACGGATTTACAAACTGAGACTCAGCTAGGATTTTTCAAAGCTGTGTTGCTTATGAATAGAAGGTGACATTTGAACTCATATCTAGCATTGGGGTGGACACCAATATTTCTGCAATCCTCTTGGCATTTTATTCTGGGTTGTGCACTTCTAGGCCCTCAGTCAGTGTTTATGATGAAGGTTTTCTTGACTGCTTCTCTCTTAGTATTTTTTCCTCCTTTGAGTTCAACAGTGTAATTATACTGTTAATCTTCATGTCTTCTTTATTTTATCTTATTATCATCCATTATATCAGTTGGGACTGTGCTAAGTTGAGAAAACCTCGACCAATGTGGTGGTTTAAAAAAATGGTTGTAGCCGTGGCTGGTGTGGCTAAGTGATTAGAGTGTTGGCCTGCACACTGAAGGGTCATGAGTTCGTACCTGGGTTGCAGGTTTGATCTCCAGCCCTGGTCAGAGCCTGTGTGGGAGGCAACCAATGGATGTGTCTCTCTCACTTTGATGTTTCTCTCTCTCTTCCACTCTGAAAAATCAATGGAAAAATATCCTGGGGTGAGGATTAACAACAACAACAACAACAACAACAACAACAAAATGGCTGTAAACTCTTTGATACTCCTCCCATGAGAGTTGGGGGTCTGTGTCACATCTCCTTGAATCTGGTGACTGTTTTTATCAACTGAGTAGTGCAGAAATGACATTGCACGACTCCAGCATGAGGCACGGTCATAAAGAGCTGTGCAACTTTGACTTCAGGTTCTCAGGATGCTCATTCTCTCAGGATGCTTGCTCTTGGAATGCAGCCACTGTGCTGTGAAAAGCTCAGGCCATATCAAGGGACCACCTGTGTAGGGACACTGGTCAACAGTCTCATCGAGTCCAGTCTGTGGTCCTATCAGTTCAGGTATGAGACACATGAGTGGAGAAGCCATCCTGGAAGTGGATTCTTCAGGCCCAGCTGTTCTTGTTCTTGGTGTTTGAGTCACTTCCAGTGGCCTGGGTGTCCTCAGTGAAGGCCTCGGGCATCAAGGAGTAGAGACATGCTTGTTGCTTCATAGTTTTGGCATAAATGCTGTAGCTCTAGGCACTGAGTCAACATTCAAGTTAGGAAGAAGCACAGACAGGCACTGGTTTTATTAGGAAAGCAAAGCTTGCCCAGAAATCCCCAGGTCTTCACTTGTGTCTCATCAGCTAGAATTTGTCACATGCCATCTCTAATGAGAATGGAGGCTGGGAAAATGAATATTTACCTGGCATATTGCTATCCTAAATACAACTTGGATTTGCTTAGCAAGAACACAGGAGAACATGAACACCATGTGGGTAAGGCAGTGATGGCGAACCTTTTGAGCTCGGTGTGTCAGCATTTTGAAAAACCCTAACTTAACTCTGGTGCCGTGTCACATATAGAAATTTTTTGATATTTGCAACCATAGTAAAACAAAGACTTATATTTTTGATATTTATTTTATATATTTAAATGCCATTTAACAAAGAAAAGTCAACCAAAAAAATGAGTTTGCGTGTCACCTCTGACACACGTGTCGTAGGTTCGCCATCACGGGGTAAGGCCATTGTCCACCACACGCCTCGGTTGTTTTACATGTTTGTTTTTTTCCTGGTTGGCTCAATTAGATGGCGAGTCTTTGAAAACAGAGATAAGGCCCATTAATTCTCTGCAATGCTTCTTAGCTTCCAATAGAGCACCGAAAAGGCCATGTATTCACTTATTGATGACAGAGAAGAATGTGGATGCCATTTTCCATAGTAGAGGTCTTCGATGTTTTTACTTTGCCTACCCCTTGAAAGCATTTTGAGAGATAGTATAACCCCTTGCACATTTTATTTATTTATTTATTTATTTATTTATTATATTTTATTGATTTTTTACAGAGAGGAAGGGAGAGGGATAGAGAGTAAGAAACATCGATGAGAGAGAAACATCGATCAGCTGCCTCCTGCACACCCCCCGCTGGGGATGTGCCCGCAGCGAAGGTACATGCCCTTGACTGGAATCGAACCTGGGACCTTTCAGTCCGTAGGCCGACACTCTATCCACTGAGCCAAACCAGTCAGGGCACCCTTGCACATTTTTAAAGTTGCTACTTGCAGTTTTCATTATAACTTTACAAAGAATATAATTTTTGGCCTGCTGTGAATACTGACATAAAAAATAAACTTTTACATTGATTTTTTAAAAGTTCCCAATGAAATTTAAACATGATAGTGATTTGATATTATTACCTTTTGTTTAAAACTACAAAAATAAGCTTTGCTTTAGTGGTCAGAATTTTTACATCATTATTTTTCTCCTTGAACTTATATTTTTATTCCACCTTCCCCACAGAAATTTATCCTAATGCAATATATTTTTATGCTTGAAAGTTTTTTTTATTGATTTCTGTATCATACTTTTCTGCAACAAAAACGGAAATAGCATTTTAAAACATTCACATGACTAAAAGGGTTTAAGTATTGAAACATTTCTTCTGGATTGAATTATCATTAAAATTATTATTATTATACAATTGAGAAAAACAACATAAATATATTATACATTTTGACATATAATGATTGAACATGGAAGTAAAATTCATTGGAAATGCATCTACTAGGAGATGGATGGGATTTAAAAAAAATTAGTTCATAAATCTGTAGGTGAATATCACTTATTGCTAGAATGAGACTAAGTTTGGCATCAATTGCAAGCCTATTTTTTGTTTATTAAGACGTAAGGGCTGACAAATGTTAGTTAGACTTATTGTGGTGATCATTTCACAATATATAGAAATATTAAATCATTACATTGAAATGAAACTAATGTAATGCTATATCTCAATTATACCTCAATTTAAAAAGACACAAGTGCTGAAAACATTATTCATATAAGTAAATGGAAATGTAAGAAATATTGTTACATTTGAATTATTTGAGCTACTTCCAAGTCATATATTAAAAAATCACATAATGATCTATCATCAAAATTATTTTCAATGCTCCATCAGCTGGCAGCTCAGTTAGGTCCTCCTTCGATTATTGGAAAATCCCTGACCTGGAAAATAGCTTGTAACCAGTCATGTGAGTTGTTCAGTTGCAAGTGGATATCTTACCCACTCATTAGAGAAAAGCCCAACCTCAACATTTCTATTGACTCCCCTGTTTGGAGCCCTGGAAGTTTGTACTCCAGGACACATCACCTTAAGATTTGGGATGAGTGAAATCTGTGTCTTTCTTTGGCTTTAGTGGGAGGACGAAAAAAAGAAGATGGGGGAAGAGAGCTTGCCTGATGCCCCAACCGCAGGCAGATCAAGTTTGGGAGAATCTGAAGGAAAACTAAGGTTTCAGAAATTGACCCTCATAAATCTATCCATGCTCTCAAACCAAGTTCGCTTGTACCCCCAAGAGCCTGTGTACCACAATTTGAAAACTGCTGTTCCAAAGGCTGCTAGAATTCATAGAGATGGTAACACTCTTGGAGAGGATGGATTTGTTTTCCTTCCAGCATATCGGCTCTCAAGGAACTGCTCTGTGCTAAGGGCCGTATAGGTACCATCTCACTAAGTTCTGCGATAAACTTAAGAGGGAGGAAACATTATCCCTATTTTGCAAACGAGGTTGCATAGGTCAAGGGAAGCCATCAAGTACCAAAGCTGGGGTTCAAGCCCAGGGCTATGGGTTTACAGAGCCCGAGCTCTTTAGCTGCTGTTTTAGATGGTGCTGAGCTGTTGCCTGCACTGCTGTTGCTTTTATCTTTGTTTTCTTCTTGGAAAATTTCTCAAATACAGATATCTGGGCCCCACCTCCAGAATTTTTGATTCAGTAGCTCCAGGTGAGACCGAAAACCTGCATTTCTAACAAATTCCCAGGCCTGGGAACCACACTTTGAGAACCACTTCTCTTAAGCATGTCCAGTCTGATGGGAGAGAGTCCCATTCCTCATGCATTTAGGGACTGATTTTTCCCCTCTTTAAGTTTCTTTTAGGGCTGAAGTTTTTATCTGCCTAGAAATGAGTGTATAAAATGCACGTTGTATGCATGTTTCAAACTTGGGAAAAACTTGTGCTACAGGAAGTTTTTGCTGGAGCCTTTTTGAGTGACATTGCCCATGGGCTTGCCTGCATACGGGGAAACTGTGTTGACATGTTTTTATTTATTCCTTGCACTTTGCATATGAAGGTCCTCTGTTTCTTTGTCAAATTGTTCACTCTGTGCAGATGGGACATCCTTTCCTCCCTTCTTCACCATTGCTTCAATATTCAAGACTCATCTTGGGATAACATCTTTTTTTCTGAAGTTTCCTGCAGAGTGCAGTTCCTCTTCCGTGAACAGCATTCTACAGACATGATCTTGACTATATGGTCTCTCCCACTGGATGATAAAGTTGATATTACTAAGTACTCAGCAAATAATAATAATTAGCTAACATTTATTATTATTTATCAGCCAATATATGAGGCATTGACTAAACACCTTATGCATACTATTTCATTCTTATGAGGTAGATACTGTTGTTATCCCTATTTTATATTTGAGGAAACTGAGGCACAGAAAGGAAACTTAGCCAAGGGCACGTAACTATTCAGGGGCATTTCCTCATTGAAGTCCCTGTGGCCCAGGACTGACCCTCAGGCTAGCAGCCACCATGATCTGTTAGCCCATGAAGCTCCTTGCCATTGAGGCACTTATTTTATATCAAGAGAATGCCAGTCCATTGATTTGTGTGGTGAGAAGTGCCAGGAGGGATGGACACTCTGGGCAGCACATTCTCTCCCATGGCAGGTTTCTCAGGAAGCCAGAATATAAGCCTCCATTTGACTAGCCGACACCATAAATTTAGACCAGGGGGATTAGTAACCTGGGTCCAACCTGTAGTGCCCTTGGGTTAAGATGATCCATTGCAATAACAAGGATGTCTCTGGAGTAACAGGGCACATCCTTGGCCACTATTGCTTCATGGATGAGAGCAGGGACTCTGTGTCTCTGCTTGTGGTCCATGTGACCTCTAGTCATCTTTGTGTAAACATTTAAAGTCTAGTCCATTGTTTCTTCTAAATGCTAACTCTAACCATGGACATTTAGGGCTCTTGTTTTTTTTTTATTTCTGACATAGGAGAGTGGATACTTCTACCTGTCTCCCCCATTCTCTTTGTCCCTCTGTTCTCCATCACTTTTCAAAAATGTTAGTGTTAATGTATTCCCCCCAAAGACTCAGAAATGCAGACTCTTACAATTTGCTGATTTTGTATGTGTTCACATTTTCCAAGTATTCCCTAGCCTATTTACTGTCAATAGATATTTTTGCAAAGTCTTCATTACTGACTGATTGTTTACCTGTGTTTCTTGGCCTCCTCCCTCTTTCTTTTCCTGTACTTTCTCTATTTAAGCAGTGGGGCATGGATTTTTGGATTTCACAGAGCAAAAGTTAAAAAAAATACAAAAATACAAAATACAGGGTAACTTACAAAGGGTTGTTAACTTTTTATTTTTCCAAATCATGACGATTACTATATACTTTTCCCATCACGTCATAAAAGAAGTTGTCCAGTGGAGATGTGTTCTCATAGAAGCTCAGCTTCCTTTCTGATGCCAGTTCAATGCAATCTCTTGGGCACCTACTGTGGGCTCAGCACTGTGGTGGGCACCAAAGAAGGACTGGATTTTTGCCTGTATCCTCAGGGGTCCCACAGAGAAGAAGAGATAAGCAGCTGTGTGGAGCTGTAACTTAGGTCTTCCCATCCCCTCCCCCAGCCCCACTGCCCCCTCTATCCCCTCTGAGATCTGTTATTCTGTTCCATGCATCTATGCCTCTGGACCTATTTTGGACATCATTTTATTTTGTTCATTATATTCCACATATAAGTGAGATCATGTGATATTTGTCTTTGTCTGTCTGGCTTATTTCGCTTAGCATAATAGTCTCCAGGTCCCTCCATGTTGTCTCAAAGGGTAAGAGATCCTTTTTTTTTTTTTTACAGCTACATAGTTTATTTTGACTTGCCTCACAAGCCTCTTACAGAGCCCCAGTGCAAGTGAGTGAGCCCATTCTTGCTTTCCTTGGTCAATGAATGACAGGCAGCTAACAAAGGCATGGGGTTTATTAAGCTAACAAATGATTATCCTTCCCTGTAGAAAGGTTACCACAATACTGACTAATTACTCTTCTCTGCTTCTCCAAAGCAGTGGTTTTGAGAGATGAGACACATCTATTGTAAATGTTGCGACTGAGGAACTGGGGAGGAAGAAGGAAGGGCTGCCACTTACCAAGAATGAAGTGGAGTGGGGGGGTGGGGGGGAGGCGGATGCAGGTCCCAAGTGGCTTAAAGGGAAACAGCTAAGAGGGGATTCCCTGGGAGTTTGGTCTCTGGGACTGATTGACATTTCTCGGTCTGTGCTATCCATCAGCATTTCTTCTGGATTACTGCTTGTGCCTCTGCTGATGGGGGTTGACAAGAAATGTTTATCCTGGGACAGTTGCTGGAAGGAAAGGCTGTTTGGAGTCTCTCTGGCCTTTTGTTCCCAACTTGCTGCCATTAGCCTGTAAATCAGGCTTTTTCCAGTCTTGGTTTTTTTGTTGCTCCCATACAGAGTTGATGTGTGTGTCCAAGTTGGCCATGAACTGGCTGTGTGATCTTTGATCTCCTATTTCCTCATCTATAAAATGATGTGTTCGTTTGAACCAAAAAGTGAAAGTACAGCCACTAGTGATGCTTGACCCCTTTTCAGACTTTTGGCAGATATTGCTAATTGATATGTGGCCTCAGGATCTATCTCAACACAGTGTTCTAGGAATTAACTACATCTCAGTTGGGGTGAGCAAGCAAGGAAATGATCTGTCATCTCTGGACTAGATGCTGCGTTAGGGCTTCTTTAATGCTACAATTCTAAGATTTTAAGATTCAAGTTTGCTCAATTCATCCATTATTCAATCAACAAATATTTCTACATACCTCCAGGTGTCAGGCTCTGTGCTACATGTTTGGTATACAGTATATTGGTGAATAAAAGAGACATGGTCCTGCCCTGGCGAGTGGCTCAGTTGGTTGGAGCATTGTCCTATGCACCAAAAGATTTCATGTTTGATTCCCAGTCAGGGCACATACCTAGGTTTCAGGGTCCCTGGTTGGGCATCTAAGGGAGGCAACCAATTGATGTTTCTCTCTCACATCCATATTTCTCTCTCTCTCTCCCCCTTCCTACCTCTAAAATAAATAGAAACATATCTTCGGATGAGGGTTAAGAAAAGAAGAGAGAGAGAGATACGGGCTCTGCCTTTGTGGAGCTTCAGGTTTTAAGTTCTTTGGTCAATGTCCTGTATTGAATCCAGTAGCTTTTAGTACAGGTTAGGGCAATGAGAGTCATCTGACTGTGGGAGGGGTAGGAAGTAGCTTTTATTAAGTACTTTGGACAAGTTTCAACCCTATTTCATTTAATCCTCACAGCCAGCTTATAAATTAGGAAGTAGTAGTTACAATTTACAAATGAGAAAAACAAGGCACACAGAAGTTGCCCGAGGGCCCAGAGGGGTAATGAGGAGAGAAGACCTGATGCCAATGGCAATGGTTTTTATGCCATTCCTCACTCATGTTCCAGCCCATCTGTTCATTAATATAAAGAGAAAGTGGCTTCAGTAAAGGAGGAGGGCAGATGAGAGTCCATGCAGGGGAGAAGGGAGAGGCGGTGCCCATGCAGGTGCTCACATATAGTTGCTGGAGGCTTTGGCTGAGGATGCTGGGTGGGGCTGGTGCAGCCAGCCCGCCTGATGGAGGGGCTCTGGCTAGAATTATGCTATAAATGAGGCCAGTCCAGAAAATGTGCCTCTTTCTGCCTCCTGATCATTTGTCCCATCATATCAGCCTGATTTCCTCCTAGGCCTGCCTTGGACTTGCAATGTAACCAATTCTTTCCTGGTTTCCAAGTTGCTTAAAGCTCTAATATTCCTCCCAATGCTCTTGTATCGCCTCCAGATAGGATGCATTCTGGACAGATGTGTTTAGGAAAGAAGAGGAAGGAGGCAAATACTGGGCACAGCTGAGTTGAACTTGCCCTCCCTGATGTGGCTCTGCTCCAAGCCCAGACCTCTGTCAGGGCCCGATCACCCAGCCCACCCCTGCTCTGTTCTCACACTTGGCACCATGCCTTCCACCGGACTTTGATTCACTGTTGAACGTCCAGAGTGTTGCTCACAGAGACTGATGATGTTCGGGGTTTGGGGGCCCAGAAAGTCCACCCTGAATAGTAGGTTCAAGCTGGGAAAAATAAAGGACTTTCTGGAAAAGAAAGAGAAGAGAATCACTAAGACTTCATTCAGATATTTACAGAACTAGGAAGGCCTTTTTTTTTTCTCCTCATAGAAGCTCTTTTCTTCATTTCCTAAATAAAGACTTAGTGGACAATGGGAATCTCCCCTCCCTTATGAGTGAACTAACTGTTCCAAATGGTCATAGTTGTTTTTGCCTCAGTTTCCCTGAGAGTAAAGCCTGAAGCAGGACTTGGGTGCAATTAGTTTATTTGGGAGGGTGGTGGACGCTGGATGCGGGTCCCCCAGGAGCGAAAGGCTGATTTGCCATCTGCTGGGAGTGCTGTGACTGAGAGCTGTCACATGTCAGTCAGCTGTCATGTGATGGCCTTGGTTGCAAAGAGCTGCCCAGTTCAAGGCCACACCCACTTTTGGGTGGCTTCCATCCAAGGACTGATGGAAAGCAGGATCCAAAGCTCTGGCCCCTCATCCCATGGTGAGATAACTGGGAAGTGTCATCTTAGCCTCACAGCTCCTCCCAGGCCAGTGGAGCTCACCTGTTACTTCCGTGCCTTCCCCTTCACAGGTGTTCATTCTTAGAGCCTCTGTAAGAAACCTACCCTATGAGCACAGGTGCCAGGTGGTCTGGGAAAGCAGGTGCCAGGATGAGGTGTTGGAGCTGGATCACCACTGCCCGGCTGGCAGTGAGGATTGAGTTCCTGGAAGCAGGTGCAGCCGTGCAAGCTTTAATCTGTGGTGACGTGGGGTGCATACCAGCGGAAATGAATGGATGAGCTGTGCAATGTATCAACATTTGAGAAATATGGGTAAATAACTAGTAGCCACGAGGACAGTAGAATTGAGTAGAATGCATTGGAAAAGATATTGAAGTGTTGAGAATGCTTAATCACAACTATATAGCTAAGTATGAAGGCCAGAGGACTTCCTTAGTAGCATGTAAGGGACACAGAGTTGGTTGTGGAGAGTTGAGAATTTGGGAACAAGTCCTCTGCCTGGAGGCACATTGCTGAGATAGTTACTAGAAGTTTAGAAGGAGCATTGGTCCCACAGATGTGGGATTGCTGTGGTGCTCTGTGGGAGGAAGAGTCAAAAGACAGAAATGAGCACGGTAGAGTAGATATACTACTGCAGTCCCCAGGCCCACCAGAGCATGATGTTCCATGAAGGCCAGGAGGATTTAGGGAAGCAGTAAGAAATGTGTTGGTGAGAGGAACATCCTCATCACTGCAGAGGCCATGGGCTGATAACAGGAGATGTCATTACAGGACAGGGCTCACTGTGGGGAAGGTAGGGGCTTGAGGCAGTGGAACCCACATGATGGTGCTTCCCCTTCAGAAGCTGGGAGGACACAATTGTGGCCAAGAGCAGAAAGGTCATCTGGCAGACAGTGGCGTCTTCAGCTGTGGGGTTAAGGAGATAGTTAATTAAACAAGGCATCTGTAGGGGGTGCCAACAAGGATGCTACTTGAGCTGTACAATGAAAAAAAATTGAGGGTGGACCATCAGGATGCCAAATCACAATCCCTTGGGAAAAAAAAGGCAGTTTTCAGACCTAGAATTTGTTGACTGAAGGAGAGGCCAGGTTCCCAGGAGGAGAGACCCTGTAATATCACAGCAAGTGTACATGGTAGTAATTCTCTCAGTTCTCCCCTCAAGTAATCCATGGTTATTCACTGGAGTAACTGTACACCGGGGAAAGGAGAATGACCTAAGCACATGAAGGACTGTTGACACAGGGTCAGACTGATATTGGTACTTGGAGTCTGAAGTGCCATTTTGGACTTTGGTTGAAACGTGAACTATTTCCAAATCTTTGGGTATTATTTTGCCTATTCCTTTCCAGTGGGTCTTTTCCCTGGTTCAGGTAATTCCCTCTCACAGATGTGGAGATCGGTACTCAGCAAATTATTGGACAAGACCTTCTGCAGTATTTCCTCTCTGTTACTCTGCTCCACAAAGTCCGGCCACCATGGTGTCCTTGAACTTTGATTTCTGTCTCCCCGACTTAGAGAGACCGCCAGGCTCTGTTTGTTCACCCCCTCCTCCTGTTGTGGTCAGAAACTGGCTTTATGTAGTGAGCTGGTGCGATAGGAAGGCTCACCTGACTTTTCTCAGTGATCAGAGTCCTGTGTTGTCTGTTATCTAACTTCTGAAAGCTCATGTTCATATGTTTTGTCTGGTTTTCCCAGTTGTTTAAGGTGGGAGAGTAAATCTGGGCCTGCTATTCCATCTTGTCTGGGAGTGAAAGTTCTCTAATTCTTTTTTTAAACTTACCACTTGACTCAAACCACACATAGGATTGTAAATGAAAATTAAAGTACAGTACTTTTGTGTAGTGGTGAGTGATTCCTTGGATAACAAAGCAATCAGAGTTGTAAGTTGACCAAGACTTGCCAATATTTTTCAGCTGAAATTTATGACTTTTTATAATAGATCTCATTGGAGGCTGGTTGGTGTCTCTGTAATGGATGTGAAAATCCATTACAGGTTTGAGTGTCCACCATCCACCTCCAACAGGGGGCAGTTGCATGTGCTGACATCAGAGTTTTGTTTTAAGGGCCAGGGCTATTTGGTCTGGGTACTGGCTACCAAGAATACCAGTGACAGCCGTAGCAAGATAGTGTGTAAAATTGGAAAAGCCACAGAGAGGAGTGTGTGGTATATAAAAGAAAGCAAAACTCAACAGCTGGGAGCCAGGTAAGCATAGGACGGAAGGAGGAGGCCAGACTAGAGGTGAGAAACAAGAACCAAGGCTGTTGCCTTGACCATGTTCTTTCTTACTGGGAGGGTGAGTGAGTCCAGTGAAAGATGCAGAATCAGGGATTCTGGAAGAATGGACCTGAGCAGTTGGGTTTGACTCTTCTAGCTTGAGGACACCTCTATTCTTTTCTAAGTGTGGTCTTTCCCAGGAAGCATCAGATTTGGTTCAGAAACCTGCGAGGAAGGTTGGCCTTCCCCAGGAGGGCCAGGAAGGGTGTCATACAGGGTCCGGAGCTACTCTTCCAGAAGCCGCTTCCTTAGAGTACAGTCCTGTGAGGTGCTTTTCCTCCCTTGTCATGTAAGTTTGGAGAGACTGCATTCTGCATCCCTCTGTTGAAGTCATTAGCATGTAAAAGTTCTTGAAAACCTGCAATGGAGAAAGCTATTTAATTTTACCTAGCTTCTCCTCATTTTGCCCCACTAGAGGAAACTGATAGCCCCTCTAGGTAATAGCTGGGGATGTGTGTGGGGGGAGGACACAAACATGCAGCCCAACAGGAATTGTGAGTGAGTGATTGAGCAGTCCAGCCATACTGGTCGTTGTGATTATGGAGGCCTAGCTGTTCTAGTAGATAGGGCCTTTGCATGAGCAGCTTAGTTTGTCCCTTGTTCTAGAACACCCTGTCTGTCCAGTGTCCCCCATCTGGTTGTTCAGTGGCTGGCTCCTTTTTGCATCCACTCTTACCTCACCCGCTCACAGAGGCTTTCCTAGTTGGCCTGTCTAAAGTTGGCCTCAGTCAATCATTTTATTTCTCTATAGTGGTTCTCCCCTTCTGAAATTATCTTCTTAATGTACTTACTTGCCCTTCTGCTAGGATGAGATTTCCAGGAGAGCTGGGACCTTCTCTACCATCCCATGCCCATGATCTAGACCTGCATCAGGGGCTTCATAATTGATAATAGCTAGTGACCATCAAGTCTGATTGAGAACTCCCATAGGACAGGTACTGCTCTTGGAGCATCCCCTGTGTGTTTTCTTGTTCTAAGATTTGTTGACTAAATTTATGAGGGAGCCATATCCCCACCACCTCCCTCCCATACAAATCTGGCCCATGCCTAGGCCTGCCTCCACTAGGAAAGTATTAAGGTGGCCTAGCCCTGTCACACCACTTATTGAAGATCATAACTCACCTGTTGTTGATTCACTTCTTAAATGATTAAAATTAATTGAGTGTGTTTTAAACACCAACTTTACAGTTTGCTTTGTAATGTTTATCGTAGTAGCTTTGCTGGGAAAAAATCAATTGTGCTGCAGTGTTGCTGAATAGCCCCTCACTGGGCTGGTAATACCTAGATAGGAGCTCCTTGGTGGCAGGAACTTTCACTCACTCAACTCAATCACCAGATACTCACTGAGCACATAACCCGTGCCAAGCACTGGTCAAAGTGCTGGGGACAGTGTGAACCAGGCAGGCACCACTCTGGATCCCCCCTCCATCATGCTTACATCCTAGACATGTTTTATGGTCTTCTGCACATCTCATGTTGTTAACATATGACTGGACGTTCATTCATTTGCTCACTCATTCACTGACTGACTCACTGACTGACCTGTTCACTCATTCACCAGTAATAAGAACCAACTGGGCTCCAGGCACTTGGGCATGGTGTACGGATACAACAGTATCAATAACTCACAGGATAGGGTGTACGGGCAGGGGACAGATAAACAGAAATCACAAGTGTATCAAGCTGAATGCAGGGGTCTGATGGAGTCTGGGGTACCAGGGAGGGCTCCCTTGATCTGAAAGAGAAGCAGGTATCCCTGTCACGACTGCTTTTCTCACAGTGGGAACAGAAGTGCCCTGAAGTGGGAGGAAGCCAGGGTGCTGTGGAACCCGGAGAAGGCCAGTGAGCTGGGAACCAGGGAGAAGGGGCATCTAGAAGGTGCTCGGGCAACAACGAACAAACAGGAAACCTAACATGGCTTTTATTTAAACTTTTTTCCAATGTCAATCCTAGGCTTGCAGCAAATAGTTCCTCTTCCCACGGGGAGCGAGACTGGAGACAGACATGCCTTTGAAGGTGGCCCCTGGAGAGACCTGCCTGGATGTGGGCTAGGAGCTGTGTTGCTGCTCCTGGAGCAAATAAACCCCATCAGTAAAAGGTGGGTACCTACCACCTCCTTGGAATCTCTTCTCACTTGCAGCAGAGCGGTTGTTCAAACATTGATCCAGCTGCTGCTGGGAAGGGGTTCAGAGGCGGAGGCGGAGGGAGTACAATAATTATCTCACTGCCAGGGTGAGCAGGAGGGGGAGGGAAAACTGTCAGTGGAAGAGACTTGGGGAGGCCCACTCTAGGGTTAATTTCTCCTGCCTGTGTCTCTACCCCTCTCTGCTCACAGGCTGTATTTATAGATGGGATAATTGCAAGGGCTTTGAAAGCAGCCCTTACAGCTTCGGGGCTGCTGGGTGAGGGTGGGGAGGCCGGGGTCCCACCTGCTCCAGGGAGCTGCCTGTCCCCCACTCTCCCTTTCTCTTTCTTAGGCCTGCTAACCAGACCCAGCAAGGGATGGGGCCCACCAAGCAGCATCTTCACCAGGTTTTAAGTACCTCACATTTAATCCCCCAAACAGCCCTAGGAAGTGAGTACAATAGCGTCCCCCAGCAATTCGTTGAGGCTTTTCCTGATCACCTTAGATAAAGAGGTACCTTACAACTCCATACCCCCACCCCCAGACACTCTAAAACCTCACCAAGTTTTACTTCTTTCTTCCTTTGTGGCACTGATCATAATCAGAAAATTATCTTGTTTGCTTATTTTTTTACTTGTGTATTTAGTGTTTGCTTGTCTCTCTTGTTTGCTGCATGATGCCTGGCCTAGAATAGGCGTTTGAATAAATGAATGCTTATTTAACAGAATAGGAAACTGAAGCTCAGTGGGGTGAAGTAATTTTCAGGGTCACAGGGTGAGTAAATGGTAGAGCTGAAATTAGCATCCAAGACTGAGTTGTTTTTTTTAAATCTTTATTGTTGAGATTATTACAGATGTCCCTCTTTTCTCCCCCCATAACCTCTCCACCCAGGTCCTGCCCCACCCCTATTGTCTGTGTCCTTCGCCACCCTATTGTCTGTGTCCATAGGTAATGCATATATGCATATAAGATTTTTGTTTAATCTCTTCCCACCCCCATCCCCCCTCCCTCTGAGAATCATGTCTGTTCCATTTCCATGCCTCTGATTATATTTTATTCACCAATTTATTCTGTTCATTAGATTTCTTTTTTTATTTTGATTTTTTTGATTCAATTGCTGATAGATATGTATTTGTTGCCATTTTGTTGTTCATATTTTCTTCTTCTTCTTCTTCTTCTTCTTCTTCTTCTTCTTCTTCTTCTTCTTCTTCTTCTTCTTCTTCTTCTTCTTCTTCTTCCCTCTTCTTCAAGAATACCCTTCAACATTTAATATACTACTGGTTTGGTGGTGATGCACTCCTTCAGCTTTTTCTTGTATGTGAAGCTCTTTATCTGACCTTCAATTCTAAATGATAGCTTTGCTAAGTAGAATAATCTTGGTTGTAGGTCCTTGCTATTCATCACTTTGAATATTTCTTGCCACTCCCTTCTGGCTTGCATAGTTTCTGTTGAGAAAACAGCTGACAGTCGTATGGGTACTCCCTTGTAGGTAACTAACTGCTTTTCTCTGCTGCTTTTAAGATTTTCTCTTTGTCTTTAGCCCTTAGCATTTTAATTATGATGTGTCTTGGTGTGGTTCTCTTTAGGTTCTTTTGTTTGGGACTCCTGTGCTTCCTGGACTTGTAAGTCGATTTCTTTCACCAGGTAGAGGAAGTTTTCTGTCATTATTTCTTCAAATAGGTTTTCATTATCTTGCTCTCTCTTTTATTCTGGCACCCTCATAATGTAGATGTTGGTATGCTTGAAGTTGTCCCAGAGGCTCCTTATACTATCTTCATATTTTTGGATTCTTTTTTCTTTTTGCTCTTCTGGTTGGGTGTTTTTTGCTTCCTCATATTTCAAATCATTGATTTGATTCTCAGGATCCTCAAGTCTACTGTTAAATCCCAGTATATTATTCTTCATTTCAGTCAGTGAATGCTTAATTTCTGACTGGTCTTTTTCCATTTTTTTTTTGGCATTCTCACTAAGATACTTGCACATCTCACTAAGTCCCTTGGAGGTTTCTAGAAGATTCTTGAGTAACCTTATAACTGTGGCTTTGAACTCTATATCCAGTAGTTTGCTTTCTTCCATTTCTTTCATTTGTGACATGTTTCTTTTTCTCTGCATTTTGGCTGCTTCCCTGTGTTTGTTTCTATGTATTGGGTAGAGCTGCTATGTCTCCTTGAGTTGGTAAAGTGGCCTTGTGTAGTAGGTGTTCTATAGGGCCCAGTGGCTCAGCCTCCACAATCACCTGAGGTGGACACTCTAGGTGCATCCCTTTGTGGGCTGTGTGCACAGTCTTGTAGTTGAGACTTGATTGCTGTTGGTGTCACTGGGAGGAATTGACCTCCAGACCAATTGGCTGTGATGACCAGCTGTGACTATAGTGGGAGAGCTGCTGTGCAGGAAACACTCCTATGGAGCAGGACTTGCTTCACTGGGGCTTTGGTGCTCACTGAGTCTGCCCCTTGAGTGTGTCACTTATGGATGTGTAGAGTTGTAATCTGGTATGTTCTGACACTGACCACTGGGTACACTAGCTCTTGGGTCTCCAGGGAGGAATAAAGGCAGCCACTGCTTGGGGCCACCCAGCGGGAGCTACAGAGAGATCTGCAGATTCCTCCTCTTTGTATTGGGTTTGAAAGTTCCCAGACGAGGTCCAGCTGTGAAGAAAGACAGGTTGGTGCTGGTGCCAGGTCCTGGGCCTTTCATTGATAAGTTTGGGCCCCCCTGACCCAGCTGCAGCTTGTTTGTCAGATTTTAGCCTAAGCTAGAACAGGCCATTCATATGCAAAAGCTGCTGCACACAGCTTGAATGAGGTTGTAAATTGGATGGGGTGGGGTCTCAGGGAATCACCAGGGTGGAGCAAACAGAAATGGCTGTCAGTCAGCCCTGCGAAGGACTGGGGAGATCCCAGCATAGGAACAGTGATCCCTCCGTCTGGGAGAAAGCTGTTCCTGAGTTCCTGCCCTGATGCCAGACAATCCAGTTCCTCCTTGTATGTGTCTGTGTTCCCCAGAGCCTCGCCCTGGTGCTGGAGCTCAGAGGAAGCAAGACCTTGTAAGTTCAGTTTGTGTGCCAGCCTTTTAAGAGGAAAAGCTGGGGATGGAACTGGAGAGCATTATGCTAAGTGAAACAAGCCAGTCAATGAAGGAAAAATACCACATGATCTCACTCATTCATGGATAATAAAGACCATTACAAACTTTTGAACAATAATAGATACAGAGGCAGAGCTGCCTCAAACTGATTGCCAAACTGCAGTGGGAAGGCCAGAGAGAGTTGGGGGGCAGGAGGGAGGGGAGTAAGAGATCAACCGAAGGACTTGTATGCATGCATATAAGCATAACTAATGGACATAAGACACTGGGGGGTAAGGGAGGGTAGGGGTGTGTCAAGGGCGGGGGGGAAAAAAAAGGACACTTATGTAATACCCTTTGTAATACTTTAAGCGAAAAATAAAAAAATATTAAAAAAAAAAAAAAAGAGGAAAAGCTGGGTGTACAGAAGCCTCTGTGTCACTGAGCCCCAATCCACACTGGTGTTTACAGCCTGTAGTTATGGGGAGTTCTTTTCCCAGCCCTGGGACCCTGGGCTGGGCATCTGATGTGGGGCTAGTTCCCCTTGCTCCTCTGGGCAGCCTCGACAGAGACAATCTCCCTCCCAATTGAAAAAGTGGCCCAATTGGGTGCTGGACCAGCCCATTCTGCACTTCCTTACCTCCTACCAGTCTCTGTGTTCTTTCTTCTTACTTCTCTAGTTGTAGGACTTTCTCGTGGTTCTGGATGATGGTTTTTCTGTATTTCAGTTGCAATTTTGATGTGGTTGTGGGAGGTGGTAAGTACAGGTGTTTGCCTACACCACCATCTTGGTCTGAGACTAACAGTTTTCAAAGTATAAGGTCTCACACTGGGCCAGGTGGATAAAGGTGTGTGTGTGTGTGTGTGTGTGTGTGTGTGTGTGTGTGTGTGTGTGTTGGGTGGGGCCGCAGTTTCTGGTGGACAGAGCTCCCTCCTGGCCCTGGCTGAAGGGGCAGATGCTCTTCAGCTGTGGCTAATTGTTATTGGATCTCTTCAGTTTTATATGAAATGTCTCGGTTTTTAAATGCTGTCAACAAATCCACATTAAAAATACACTCCACACAGAGCATAGGCCAAGCACAACACAGCGGCAGCCGCATGGCGGCAGCCGCATGGGGCCTGCAGTTTGCTACCTCTGCCCTCTGCTCACCTGCTCTGTATTGAAAAGCAAGGATATCGCTTATCCATTTTGGGAATTTCAAAGCCCTTTCTTATCTAACATTTCTCTTAATGCTCACGATGTTCCAGGAAGGAGGTAGGGGAAGTTGCTGTACCCATTCCAGAGATGAGCAAACAGAGACCCAAGGGACTCTTATGAAGCCACAGGGAAGAGGCAAAGGGCTCTCACTTTCAGCCCTCTGCCTTCGAGCCCAGTGCTGTCTGCCCTGCCCAGATCACCTCTCTCTGTGTGTTTCATTTCTCCTCCTCTCCTGGGATATGGGAGAGAGACTGTGTGGATGGGGATGAAGAAATCCCATGCTGTGTCACCTACAGGTTTGGGGTGCCCCCAACAGGATGTATTGCCAGCTCTGTGGAGAGCAGTCTGCGCTGGTTCTTGTTTGGAGATGCAGTTATCAAAATATTGTCACGCTGAGTAATGATACAGCTCCGTCAACACACTTTAATTCTGATTAGGCCTTAACAGTTATCAATCAGCCCAACAAAAGAAGGGGAGGCCTTGGCTAGTCCACAAGCTCCTGTGGTACAGTGCCTCCTTGTTCCAGCCTAGGGCAACCCCGAGAGTAGACTGGCAGCAGATGACTGCTGAGTGAATGAATGAATGAATGAATGAATTCCTGAGGGCCCATGGGGCAAAGGGAACAGGGCAGAGAACCTCTGAATAATATTAATGTCATAACCATAGTTAGCATTTATTGTGCACCTATATATTGCAGATACCACCTGCTTGTCGAGGTCATCTGTAAATCTAGAACAGTGACTGGCACTGTAACTGCTTGGAACATGTTCACTGTTACTATTTCATTTAATCCTCACAGCACCCCTGGTAGAGGCATTATTATTAATATACAGATAGGGAAACCAAGTCACCAGGAGATCAACCAGGAGGCCCAGGTAACCCAGCAAGTAAGTGGTGGCCCAGGTTTGAACCCCTAGCTGTCTGACCCCAGAGCTCCCATTCTTACCCTCTAGGGCAGCGGTTCTCAACATGTGGGTCGCGACCCCTTTGGCAGGGTCGCCCAAGACCATCCTGCATATCAGATATTTACATTACGATTCATAACAATAGCAACATTACAGTTATGAAGTAGCAACGAAAATAATTTTATGGTTGGGTCATAACATGAGGAACTGTATTTAAAAGGCCAGAAGGTTGAGAACCACTGCTCTAGGGAATAGCAGAGGAGGGAGAGTGCTAGAGAGGGACAAGAGAAGTGATTAGCTTTCAAAAGAGTCAAGAAAGAAAGGGTGCATGAGGGAACCAGGCTGAGAAGGGGCAGCAAAGGGGGCCTCAGGCAGAAGGGCCCTGTGAGCTGAGTCAGAACGCAGTCCGAGGCACCCGTCTCCCCAGGCCCTCTCCCAGGTGAACATGATGAAAACTGACAGATTCAGGATTAATCTAAAGGTTTCAGCTCTCTGAGTACCAGGTGGAAATTTGCCTGAAGCATGGCCAGAGTGTGATTTGTGGGCAGGGCCTGACCTTGGCCACCAGCCCGAACTCTGCCCACCACACTTCTCTAGGGGGGCTGGCAGGGCCAGGGGCCCCTGCTGAGACAGGTCAAAAGGGTTTAAAAACAGGCGAGAAACAAGAGAACGGATCAATTTTTCTCAGTGAACTCAATGCTCTGTGAAGGAAATGTGTGATTATATGAACTCCAGTGTATGGGGAGAGACCTAACGCTGTCTGTTTCTCTGTGTCTCTCACCATTTATTACCCCTGGGTGGTCAGGAACCTTTTTCAGCACATGTCTCCACAGCTCCTGGTTTTAGGTGAAGTGAGGAGAGGCTTTTTAAAAAAATTAATTTTAATTTTTTTATTTTTGCTAATCCTCACCCAAGGATATTGTTCCATTGCTTTTTAGAGAGAGTGTGAGGGAGGAGGAGAGACACACAGAGAGAAACATTGTGTGAGAGAGACACATAGAGGAGACAGGTGCTTTTAAATGTTTTTTTGTTGTTGTTTTTTTGTTTGTTTTTTTGCTCATGGACCATGGTGAGAAGAACCTTTGATATCAGCACACAGAATACAAATACAATATGGTGACAGGAGCCATAGTCTCTATGTTCCTATCAGGCCAGGCTTGGGAGCCAGAGCTGCTGGTGGGTGTAGTGGGGCCACATCAAAGCCCAGCCTTTACTTTCAGGGAGGTTGAGCTGGTCTGGTCCTGTCAAGAGATCAGTTGAAGGAATTGGTGGTCAGAGCCCTCTCCTTGAGCAAGACAGGTCAAGTGAATCTAGGAAGGTGCTTAGAATGGGATTAGGGCAGGCTAATTCCAGTTCTTCTTCCTTGTTTGATAGTCTATGGTGACCAAGTTTTGGCAAATGAGCTGCAAGAATAAGACTGTTGGGAGCTTCTAGGAAAGATGTTTCCTTCCTAATAAGTAAGAAGTAGGAAAGAAAAAGCAATTTTTGCTGTTTTGGGAATACTGTTTGTATACTGTTGGGTGATGATAAGATGCTTGGAGTGTGGCAGCCATGTTGCAACTATGAGGGACATGCAATATAAATAGGATGGCAGAGAATTTATGGAACTAGGTTCCAAAGACATGGCTGAACTGGGCATTTACCCTGGGACCACCTACCTTTACTTCTTATCTAGTAAATAATAGCTGTCCCCAAAATTTAAGCCACTGTTGCCATATTTCTCCTCCTTGCAGCTGAAATGATCCTGAGTTAGAAGCATACACTTGGGGCTGTATTCCTGGGTTTCAGAAGGTTCAGACTTTTTGAACTGACTCTTAGGACCAGGGTTGGGTGATTCAAGCTCATGGGCTGGCTTGCACCTCACTTCTTTTATGTGAAGGAAGTTAGTATGGGGATCTCATAGTCTTGGCACAGAATATCTATTCCTTGGTGTCTATTGCTCTATCTGATTTCCCTGCTTTCCCCCCATTTTATAAGGAAAAAAATTCCCTTGAAAATGAAATGAAAACTTCCCTGTTAATTTAGTCAAGAAATGTCCCGGCCAAGTGCACTGGGAGAGCCACACATATGGAGATAAATCCCCAAGGCACACGGTGGGAAGGGAATGGGTAGAAGGACCTCTAAAGAGCTAACATCAATTACACACTTATTAAGTCAGACAAAATTTTATTCCATTGATCTGTATATCCTTATGCTAGTGCCACACCATCTTAATTACTGTGGCTTTGAAGTAACTTTTATAATTGGGAAGTGTAAGCTCTCCAACTTTGTCCTTCTTTTTCAAGATTGCTTTGGCTATTCTAACCCCTTGAATTTTCATGTATATTTTAGGATCAACTTGTCAGGGGCAGACTACAGCCAATGAGTCTTGAATTTAGAGGGGAAACAGCCATAACATAAACAGTTAAAAGTGTCCAAGTCCTGGGCACGGTGTCATCTGTTACCATGTGTCTTTTCATGACTAAACAACACCTGTCACCTTGCCAGCTCCTTTCTTCTTCCTCTTTCCTCCTCTTGGCTTTTTATGTCATTTCCCCACCGTGGGCCACCCTCTCTTGCTTCTTTCCTCTCAGCACTGGGTGTGAGTTTGCCCTTCTTCCTGGGATAGGCTTCCCAACTCCTCCTTTCTGAGGAGCCAGGAACTGTTCTGCCCAAGGCTCTCCTTAGTCTCCATCTGTGAGTCACTCTTCTGCCCCATCTCCACCCCTACATTCTGGTGGAGCCCCCTGGTTGGGTGGGCTCTGCAGAGCTCTCTGCCCTCTACAGAATGAAGCTGGGTAGAGAGGCTGTGGAAGAGCATCTTTCAGGCTTTGTTCTTCCTGTGTGAATAGCACATGACCGAGTTCCCACCCTTGGTGGGAAAACATTTCTTACGATCATTTCCATCACTGTCCCCTTCACTGAATGTGTCTTTAAGGACAGTCTACAGGCCAGATAATAGGGCCAGGGGTTGGAGACATGTGTGGCGATCAGTCCCCATCCCAGTTCTTGTCCTTTTAAGAAATTAGCATGTACCTGTGAAATGACAGCTAGTGACATGGAATCACAGAATCTCAAGGTTAGTGGGATCTTAGTTTGAAATTGGCCACGGTAAGAGTATTTACACCATGGAAATCGGCAAAGACAATAGGGCCTCTCCTCCTGGCAAGCCAGTTGTTAAGCACTTATCAGCACAATTCTCTGCCATCACATTGCTTGGGTTTAATCTCAGCTCCAGTACTTGCTAGTTGTGTGACGTGGGCAGGTTACTTAAGACACCTTCACTGAATGTGTCTTTAAGGACTGTCTGCAGGCCAGATAATCTCAGCTCCAGTACTTGCTAGCTATGTGAATTGGGCAAGTTACTTAAGACACCTAGGCCTCAGTTTTTTTGTACAAGGGACATCCTTCCAGGGTTGCTTTGAGGTTTAAATAAACTAATGCACATAAAGTGCCTAGAGCAGTGCCTAGCACATGGCACCGAATGGGTGTTAGCTGTCATCTCCAGTGGTCGGCAAACTCATTAGTCAACAGAGCCAAATATCAACAGTACAACGATTGAAATTTCTTTTGAGAGCCAAATTTTTTAAACGTAGACTATATAGGTAGGTACATTGTTATTAACTTAATTAGGGTACTCCTAAGGCTTAGGAAGAGCGACACTCAAGGGGCCAAAGAGCCGCATGTGGCTCATGAGCTGCAGTTTGCCGACCACGGATCTAGGTGAACAGTTACTAGGCTATTTCATTCACACTGGTAGGGTTTGGTTTCCAAGGGTCACTCAGCTTGGTCACGACCCTCTAATTTGCCTTCATAGTTGACATATGGGTTTGTCTTCTCTTCCCAGCTAGATCACAAGGCCCAAGTTTGAGATGTTTTGTTTTGCTAGTTTGTTTGCAACCACTAGGGCCTAGTCTTGAGCTGGGTGCAGGATAGATGCTGAGTCTCATTGACCACTGGGAACCTTCCGGACTCTCCGGTGATCCTTGCTCCCAGTGTGGTGCCCTTCTATGCTCTGGACTTGGCTGGTTGATTTGAAGATGAATAAGTATTTTGGTTGAGGCAGCTCTGAGCTGGCTGGCCGGCACAGACAGCCCAGCTGCCACCAGGTGGTTGGCCTATAAATCACTGGGCCCTGCCCTCCCTGAAACTCGATAAAGCTGAAGCATAAACAGCATCTTGTGTCAGTGATGAAGTGACTGGCCCCGCCCCCAGCTCTGGACAAGGCCTCATGGAACTGGTTTAGGCCCTGGTTTCTTTCTTGTGCAGCTGCTGTGCTATTAGAAGAAGTTGAGAGACTCCCTTGCCTCAAAACAGCTCCACTGGTGCCGATATTTTACCATTAGGGACTCATTACACGGGGGTAGCAGTGCTGCTCCATGAGGTTCTATTTTAAAATGGTAGTATCTTGGGAGAGTGACATATTATTAAGCCTCTAAAATCTCAGTGTGAATGAACTTGTCCCTGCTCCACTGTCCCTGCTCCACTGCTATCCCTCCTCAAAGAGGCCATCAACTTCAAAGAAATGCTGGAGGCAGCACTGTCTAGTGTCGAGGTCCCAAACCTGGCTGCACTTTCAGCACCAGGGGAGCCTTTTGCTGAATTAGAAAAATTTAATTTGATAACTATTGACTCCCCGCCTCCCAGTCAAAGTAAATTTCACTCATACAATCTCATCTTTAAGTATGTGATATATATATATATATATATATATATATATATATATATATATATGAAACAAAATTTCCCCTAAACTATAGATTTCTTGGGTTCCATCTTAAATCCACAGAAACAGAATCTTCTGGAATGGGGGCTAGGAATCCTTATTTTAAAATATCCTCTCCCAATGATTCTAAATATGCAGACAGGTGTAGGAACGGTGGAGCAGTAGACTGGTGTTTCTCAGTGGTTGGTACTATAGTTATTCATTTTCCTATTCCTGCAGCTCCTTGCCCAGGGCTTGGTACATAGCAAACATGTGGTAGGTGCTCAATAAGTGATGTTTAAACTGGAAGAGGCTAGGAGTCGGGCAGAACTGGATTTGAGTCTCCAAGCTCTGCCATTTCCTGTGTACCTTGGGCAGGTGATTTCTTTCTTTCCTGGGAAACCAGGATGATAATGTGCAGAAAAATAGGGTTGTTTAAAGGCCAGTGGGATTGCTCCACTCCCTGGGGCTATAAGGGGAGGGGAGGTGGTCAATTAGAGGATGGGGTCAGTCCCAGGAGGTTTAGTATCAATTACTCAGGGGCAACTATAAGCCTCCTTCTAGCGTTGGCCTTACTCTGCCACCACAGGTCTTGCAACACTGCCTTGGGGCCACGCAGATGAAAAGCTGGGGCCATTGGCAGAACTGGAATCGATCCTCTCACTGCCTGCCTGTGGCTGGATTGATCGGATTCCTGCTTGATACCAGCAATTAGGAGACCAACTGAAGCTAATTTCTAGCTCGACCTGCCCAGCTCCTGAGGACAGTGGGGGAGGTGGTATTAGAGAAAGCCAAGTGACTAGCAGGGAGCTTGCAGAGGAAGGCGGAGGGGTGGGTGTGGACGGGGTGGCATGTACAGAGGGCGCTGCTCTGGGATAGGGTTGGAGAGGGGTGTTGCCTGCCTTCATCTGGAGGGGAGGGAACTGTGACCACCTTCCCCACAGTCTTACTGTGTCTTGCTGACACCTGCTTCTTCCAACCCTAGTTTTAATCATCACCATGTAAGTGCATTTTCTTAAATATTTCATTGAACAGGGAGACTCTGGAGTGCTTAGGGATAAGAGTGGCTCAGGCATCAGGGGTGTCTGCGCTCTTGGCCTCTTCCATTGGAAGAAGGGGTTGGATTGTCTCACTTCAGGGACTCGGTTTCTGCCTGAGGTCCTGGGGGAGCCCTGGGGCCAATTCTAGGTGTGGGGAGAGGGGAGAAGTGTGGGGCTCTGCCGCTCTGCATTTGGTTACTTTGGGGCTCAGCTATTCTGGGTAGTGAGGCTCCCTGAGTTTCAGTTTCTTCATCTGCAAGTGGGACAACAATCTCTATTTTACAAGGGGGGAGAGATTCAAAGAGAAAACCCAGGTAAAGCACCTAGCACCGTCCTTGGAACATAGTAGTTGCTCAATGAATGGTAACTATTGTTGCTGTTGTAATTTTTCTTATTTTCTCCCCTATTCTAAGAGCCCACCCCCATTTTAATGTGTCTGAAATCATGTCGTGTCTTACAATCAATAAGTATACTTTTGCTTCATCTTCCCCCAAGAGTGGTTATTAAATCGATGATGACTTGTATAACTAAGTGTTTCTCAGACCTGAGAAAATGTGGTATCACAGAGTTCTGTTGCCCAGCCCTCAGATGGGAAAAGCAGTGATTTTCAGATGTTTTTGGCCAGTAACTTTAAAAAAAAGGGAGATTAGCCAGTATTAAAAGTGTATTAGCAGCTTATTGAGCAAAACTAAACCACATTGGAAAAAAAGGAAGATTTGCAGAAAAGTAACTGTGCCAAGTGTTTCATGGAAGGGAAAAATATTTAGGAATGTCTCTGATCTTGAAAATGTTAGGTGATAGCAAAATCTATAATAATAAAAGCATAATATGCTAATTAGACCAGACAGCCGAACGACCTTCCTGACATCCTTCCGGACGAAGTCGGGGCTTCGAGGGCCGGGGCAAGCCGCTGCAGCTGCGAGGGCTGAGCCCCTTGCACAAATTTCGTGCATCGGGCCTCTAGTGTAGTATAAGTCTGGTCCATATATTCATAACTATTACACAAGGAATTTGAAGGTATTCTGAGTCTTCAGAGTCTTCCCTTTCCCATACCTTCTGTGGCACTTTTTAATGAAGTCTTGCTTCAGGCCTGAGGACACCCCCTGTCCCTAGGTCAGGGGTGGGCAACCCCTGGCACATGTGCCAAACATGGCACGCCAGTAACTTTTGCTGGCATGTGAAACCCTTTCTTATAATCTTCCATTTACAATTTTTTTCTTAATATCGACTTTTTTATTTTTCAGATAAATTCAGTGTAGGTGCATCTTAGATAAATAAATAATTTTACATAACAAGTTATCTTAAAGACCATAGACATGGATTGACGAGAGAGGGGAAGAGCAATTTCTATGCCTCTGCCTTAACTCTCCCTGCCTTCTTAGATCTGGCCAGTGTTTTGGTTTCATCCACATACGCTTGTGAAACTTTGTTCTCAGTGATGACTTTTGTTAAGTCTTGTAATAGAAGTAGCCTGACGGATGAAAGTAGTAGCTCGTGCATATCTCTGAAGGTCACGAAATATAAATCTGATGTAAAATCTCTGTCATCAGTGATGCAGCAGCAAAAGTCCCACTGATAATATCAAAAGGAGTCATAAAGTTTTCTGTCGGACTATCAGTGTACATGTATACATTAAAAAATAAATGTATTTTTTATCATCATATACTGTGTTTTTGTCACTCAAATGAATTTTATTATTTCTTCAAGGTTCTTCACATATGTACACCTTAAGAGATATCAAGTAGGTGTAACATGTTCTCAAAAAATTAGGGTTGACACGCAGAAGAATTTTGAGTCAGAGATTTTGCTGGTTTTGGCATGCACTCACAAAAAGGTTGCCCACCCCTGCCCTAGGTAATCAGTGGCACATGGTGTTCATCATCCTGAATGGTGGATATCATTCTCAACATGCAAAGAGGGCCCCTGGCCATGACATGCTAATGAACTCTAAATAAATAGAGCATGTGAGCAGTACAAGGCAAATAGAGTATGTTTAGAAAGAAAGAAAGTAAAAATCAGGGGTAGTCCTTGCATTCCAGGCTGGCCACTGCAGATGCTGATGTAATTCTCTATGCCCTTTTCTGTAACATGCTCCATGTGTTTCTTGAACCATAATTAGAAAACCATTCAGCAGTAATGCAATACAGTAAGAGAATGATCACTTTGTCACAGCAGAATAAGCACTGAGAGGTGTTTGGTGAGGGGGAAGAGAGGGGAGAGAGACTACAGGGCCATTCAAGGTGCTGGGTTGTGTCTCTGTTGCTTTCTGGGTGTCCTGGCCTGGTGCTCAGCCTGAGAGCAGTGGCACAGAGGGGTGGGAGGACACAACTATCTGGGGTGCCCTTGCCCTCCCTTGGCTTGAAAGGGAGGTGGCAACTGTTCTACAAATGGACACGGGAAAGGGGTGGAGCTGGTGCCTCCTTCTCATTCTCTGCAGCTGCCCATCCACCCTGGTCAATGATGCTTATCCATTACCGCCCAGATCCAAGTCCAGCCTCGTGCTAGGGGAACATCTGTCCCCATGGCTGCAGGGCTCTGCAGTCCCAGAGCCAGCGTGACTGCAGAAGCCAAATGTGGAGTCACTAGTTGGTAGTGTGTGTATTGGGGTGGGAAGGGGGTACAGAATGGTGCAGAGTGGAGGGCAGGGTCTGGAGTCATCAGGGAACCTGCCTGTTCTCTGGGGAGTGGGTACAGCTAATCCTTTGGACACTGGGGCTCTTGGTTCCCCTGAGGCAGTGTCTGGCAGAGGGAGGGAGGCAATGGCTCCTTGGTTGTTCAGCAGGCTGTGGGTAGAGTGGAGCATAGAGTGGCTTGTCTCTAGATCTCCACACTACTCAGCATCGGCCGTATAATAGAGGATGAGTTTCCCCCACTACCACATTCTGAGGGCTTTACTGACACAGTTCCTTACAACCTCAGAGCCCAGGTGTTCACAGCAGGACCCGCTTCCATCTTTTCCATGAATTCTGCCACCAGAGCTTCATGGACAGCACAGGGTTGAGGACCTGTGCTCTGGAGTGAGATCAAAGTGGGTTCAAATACATGACCTGGAGCAGGAGTGAAACCTCTCTGTACCTCTTTCCTCCCCTGAAAAAGAGGATAACAGTGCCTGTCTTTGGAGGGGTGGGAAGGATTGATTGAATTAGAATACATTCATCACCCAGCGTGTTTACAGCGGCCACTGGGGTGTCGGTGTCTTCCTTTCTCTCTTGGTTTCGTTCATGTATGTAGACTATGTGACTGTGCTCTTGGAGGTGGTACCCAGGGCATCTGCCATTCAAGGAAGGATCAAGGTCAGTGCCTTTAAGCTCCCTGTTTGATCCTGTGATGGCCATCTGGTCACCACCACTCATTGTTCAAGCCGGCAGCCTATTTCCTGGGCCTTACAACTACAAGTGTGAATGGATCACGTGGACGGCCATGACCTATTTCCTGACTCTTGACTTTACCTGCTTACCTGGGACTTCATCCCTGCAAAGAGCCTCTATTCCTGGCACATCTATGCATGAGTTGGTGGGAGAAGGGTGAAGGCAGAGAATTCCTTTGAATGTACTTTGGGGTCACATTTCGATGGGAGGCAGTGTCCTAAATCAGCTCTGTATCTGCTCTGCTCTCAGATTTTCTCCTGAGATGTCTCTTTTCACTTTTAATTTCCAGCATCTCCCTACCCTCCAGACTCCAGACCTGGTTCCCATGAGGACTGGCTGGGAATAGGTCTGAGTGCCTGCCTGGATTCATTCCTCCTTCCCAACCCTGGGCTTCTGTGAATTGTGAGATCCCCCAGGAAGATCCTCAGATCTCACAAAGCAGCTCTGGCAGGCCTGTCCACTGGGCTGTCTGCCAAGCCCAGATGCCCAGGCTCAGTGGGGAGGCCTCATGCCCACACGATCATTCACCATTTGCTTGGAGACCATCATGGGTCATGTGGCCTTCTCTTTTCCAAACTAAATAATCCTATTTCCTACAACTGTCTGCTTCCAAACTGCTTATGCCCTTTGTAATACTCCTCTGATCCTTTCAAGGTCAGCTGGTTTTTCTTGGTGTGGGGGCCAGCTAGGGTCCTGGGGACAGAGTCTGAGCAATGCTGACCAGCACAGCAGTTGCAGCATTGGCTGTGTGCCATGTCCTCTGTGTCAGGTGATCCTTGTGGGGATGTGCCCTGGTCAAGGGGCTTCTCTGGAACCATGGGGTGTTCCAGGCAGTCAGCAGAAATATGGCCTCCTTCCCTTCCTCCCAACTCATATGGTTTTTCCTCCCAGCCAGCCAATCCTAGTGCAGGCTCGCCCGGGAGACCCACCCTCACTTTTCTGAAGGCCAGTGGTCCGACTATGGTCAAGGTCTGGTGTGAGGACCACCTCACCAGAGTCACCCTGGGGTTCTTCTTAAAGTGCAGATTTCTGAGTTCTTCCCAGGCTTACCACTATTATAGCCACTCAGCGCTTTAGGCACAGGGCATGGTGGAGGAGCTTACAAGCTCTTCAGGGGCCTGTGGGAACATTTGAGCCCCAAGGAGGAAAAAAAATACTGGTCACAATATGTGAAAAGAAAATAACTAAATCAAAATTAATAAATACTTAACTATATGTCTAGAAAATGTAACTGTCAACTCATCAACACAAGTCAATTCACTCTCACGTAGTTACATATCATTTATATTCAGTGTGGGATACAATGGCTTTTAATATGTTCTGTATGAGGTGGGGTGATGCCCCCACAGTAGGAATAACTGGGCCTCCTACACTCTTAAGATGGCTTTGTCCAGACCTCACAAACTCTGAATCTCTGGGGGTGGGACCAGGAGTAGGCATGGGTTTCCATATTTTCCTGAGATCCCCACAGTGCTGACTGAAGATGGTTATTGAGGGACAAGAGAGCTGTACACTGGAGGCTAGCAGTTCCCAATCCTAGCTGATCTCATGAACCTCCAAGGAACTGAACAATCAAAACACAGTGGCCTGGGCCCCACTCCCAGGAATATTAAATATGCTCATTTGAGTTGGGGCCTGGGAATCTTCATTTAAAAAAAAGTTCTCTAGGGGATTTTAAGATTAACTAGATTTGGGAACCACCTGAATTGAGGAAGGGGACCATATCAGCACTTCTCAAGCTTCAAATGTGCACCGAAATCACCTAGGGAGCCTGTTAAACCTTGGATGACTCAGCCACTCTTGGATGGAACCCCAGATGTTCTATCTATCTATCTATCTATCTATCTATCTATCTATCTATCTATCATCTATCATCTATCTGTCTCTTAAATTAAATTTATTGGGGTGGAGACCCAGATTTAGTGTTTCTAATAAGCCTCATGATGCTGCCACTGCTTGTCCACCGACCACACTTTGAGCATCAAGGACCTAGACGCTGGGCTGGAATCCTGGTATAGCTACTTACCAGTTAGGAGTACTTGGGACCTCTTAGTCACATTCGAAAGCTCTAGCAAAGAGATTGCAATCAGCTTGCCCTGAAGGTTTGGTGTTTGAACATGGGCCCAGAGGTGATGAAGTTTGGTTGGTTCAGTTCCCTGTACTTGACTCACCTGTGGGTCATCTCCCCAGGACCAAGACAAGGCTGCTCAGTGGAGTTCCGGGATTTCTCAGCTTTCAGCCATGGATTGGTTTGCTCAACCAGCAGAATCTGATTTGTGGCTGTTATTTCTCTCCTGGCTTTGCAATCCCCAGAGAAACATAATGTGATTAGATATTGTTCTTCAGAGATTGGCCCTCTTGGAAATTCTGTGAGCTCTCCAGTATCCTTTAATACATTCCTTTTCTTCTTAAGTTAGTCAGAGTGGATTCTGTTGTTTGAAATTAAAAGCCTTGACTAATATGTGAAAGGGACAGGGATGAAAGTCATAGAAAATGTTAGAAATGGCTGCTCCACCTTACTGTCTGTGCAGTTGGATCCAGCAGTTGGGAATTTCAAGTTTTCTTATAATTAATTTTATTATATTGTGTTTGTTTTATGTTGACATTTTTTTGGAAAGCCTCTTGAGGGAAGGATCAGGTCTTCATTCATATCTTTATTCATTGACTTAGTCAAACATTTATTCAATGTCAACTATGTACCAGGCACCAGCTATCTTAACCTGGGTTTCCCAGAAAGCAGAACCTGAGAAAAATGGCTTCTGTGGGACAAATTCCTTTACTGTGGGGTGATCCCAGGGGACAGGAGGGAGGGACAGGAACAGCAAAGCAAGAAGGAGGGAGAACTCCAACCAGAATTCATGATTGAGTTGATTACAGCTATGAGTGACCAGGTGATAGACTGATGGGACTCTGAGAGGCCATATGAAATGTGTCCCAGGATCACGTGTCCAGGGTGGATGAGGAATAAGCATCTATACATCTACTTATACACCCCATGTGTATTAGTTTCATTGGGATGCCATAACAAATTACCACCAGCACAGAAATTTATTCTCTCACAGTTCGGGAGCCTAGAAGTCTGAAATCAAGTTGTTGGCAGGGCCATCCTCCCTCTGAATGCTCTAGGGGAGAATCCTTCCTTGCCTCTTCCTCACTTCTAGTAGTTGTTGGCAATCCTGGGGCTCCTTGGTTTGTAGTGGCATCATTGTAATTTCTGCCTCTACCTTTTCTTGGCTGTCTTCCCTCTCTCTCTGTGTGTGTCTTCAAGTCCTTCCTTCCTTACAGGGATACCAATTATTGGATTTAGGAACCACCCTAATCAAGCATGACCTTATCCTAACTTGGTCACCTCTGCTAAGACCCTACTTCCAAATAAGGTCACATTCACAGGCAGAGGGGTGAAGGATAAAATTCTGTGTTTCTCCCTCTATTCACAGAACTTTACTTCTGAACAGAATATGTGGTATCTCCCCCCAATATCAAGCAATTCTACAACACCAGCTGAATGTCCTACTATTTAAATCAATTCTGACACTATCTAACTGGTAGATCCCACTGGTTAAGACTGCCCCAACCCTTTCAGATGCTAATCACAAATCCAGGTTGTCACCTGTGCCTTTGAAAGAATGGCTATGAATTGAAGGTTCTGGTAACTTTCTCCTCAGGTTCAATAATTTGATAGAATGGCTCACAGAACTCAGAAAACAATTACTAGATCATCAGTTTATTATAAAACGATACAAGTCAGGGACAGCCAGATGGAAAAGATGTAAGGTATGAGGGGAGGGTTGTGCCTCTTGGCATATCCCCGTGTTCACCAACCCAGGAGCTAGTACTTTCGGGATATTTATGAAGGTTTCATCAACTTAGGCATAGTCGATTAAATCATTGGCTATTAATTCAACCTCCAGCCCCTCTCCCCTCCCTGGACATCTGGGGTGGGTGGGTGGGGCTGAAAGTTCCAATCCTCTAGTCACTTGGTTGGTGTCCCTGGCAAGAAGTCCCAATTCTAAGGCTAACCAGTAGCCCCCAGCCACCAGTCATCTCATTAGCATACAACAGACATTTATGACTTAGAAGATTGCAAGAGTTTTAGGAGCTGTGTGCCAAGAAATGGGAGCACATATATTTCTATGTCACAAGCAGTTAGGACTTCAATACACCTTTTTGAAGGATGCAGTTTAAGTCACACCATAATTAAAGGTTATCCTCACCATGCTAACTCCAGGTTGCATGTACGTGGATGCCAAGGATTTTGGCGTGGCATGAACAGAGGAGCCTTAGGTGGGAGGTGAGAAGTCCTGGACATGGACCTATGCTGAATGGGATGTCAAGCTGCACCTGTGTGCACCTGTTAGGGGCCACACTGAGCGGTTTGCTGCTGCAGCAGCTGGAATAACAGATGAGGCCAAAATATCTGGAGTGGAGTGTACAGGGTGTCCATTCTGACACCAATAGTGCTGGTAGCTGACATTCAGCACTACTACGTGCAGCCCCTGTGCTAAATACATTAGGTGAATTTTCTCATTTAAGTGTCCCAACATCCCATGAAGTAGGTGTTGTTATCCCCATCTTACTGATACAGAACCTGAGGTTCTAGAGGTGTGTCTTACTAGGAGTAAAACCTGCCTTGCTACAGAAGGTAAGCTTCATAGGAGGAGAGCCTCATGCTGTAGCCTCAGCACCCAGAATGCGTTCTGGTATACAGTTGGTGCCCTATAAGTTTGTTGTTTAAATTATGAAGCTGGGTAGTCTGATGCCCAGGCCCATGTGTTAATCCTGAGAGAATCAATGATGGTCAGAACAGAGAGGTGCCCTCTTTTTCATAAGCTACAATCCCATTTGGAGATAGGCTTTAATAAATACTTCTAAATATTCTATCTTGGGTCAGCCTTGCTCAGGTGGCAGGCATACAGTAGGTGCTGCATGCACATCTGATGGGTTGGTATTGGGCTCAGACTCCACAGGATTTGCACTTTCCGCTCTGTCTGGCCCATCCTCAGCAATTACACTCTGGTCTCTGCTGCGAAGGCCAGCCTTTGCCTGCCAGATGCATTTCATGACACTAATAAACATTCACACCTACCCAGAGCATTTAGACAGAAAATGGAGCCTAAAAGCTCCGTGCAGCACTGTGCTTCCCCTCCTTGAGCCTGGGGAACATTAACTGAAACACACACACTAGGGAAACTGTCGGCATCATTATTGGAACTGATGCATACTCACTCCAACCAATCTATTTTTATTTGAGGCACTTACGTTGCATGAAACTGAGCATAATAACTACAGTCAATAGAGATGTATTTGTTTTTATTTAAACTCATAAATGTGCTAACGCCAATAAAGGTTTTTTCCCCCTCTGAAAAGTAAGACATGTATGGAGGAGATGGAAATTTACACATCCATCATGCCAGGAGGGCCCATTTTCTCAGGAACCATTTTTTGAATTGCCAGTGATTTATAGTGGCAGACTGAAGACTGAGTTGGTGAGGTTGGGAGAAAGAGATGGAGAAAACTCATTGATGTAGTTAATTTATTTCACTCCACTTACAGAGCCCAGGACTTAAGATGAGAGAATGAAAGGCAGAGATTGGGTGTCTGAGCAAGATTTGGACTCTAGGAATACGAAGGCAGTTGAATCCTCATTGTCCTCATTCTTGTCCAAATGTGCTTGGGAAATTTGGCAATCCGGTGGAATGTGGGAACAGCCTGGCTTTAGAAGATTTAGGTTTGCTTCTCTCTAGCCATGCCATTGTGATATGGGCCTTGGACTTCCTCCTCTGTAAACAGTACATCAATATTGGCCTCACTTGGTGGCTAGAGCACAGGTTCTTTAGTGCCAGACTCTTTGGATTCCAATCTTGGCTCTGTCTCTGCCACTTACAACTGTGTCACCTTGGACTTCACCTCTCTGGGCTTTGCTTGTCTCCTTGATCTGTGAGGTGGCACTAATTCTACACACCTGTGCTATTGTGATTTATAATTAGAAATACATATTTGGTCTTAGTTCCATTTCTGGCACAGAGATCCTAAAACCCTTGGAATTTCCCAAGTGATGAGAGCTAGAGGTGTCTTATTATGTTAATGAGGTGAGTTTTGGAAAGGATGCGGGGAGAGGGACTGGAAGTTGAATCAATCACCAATGGCCAATGAGTTAATCAATCAAGCCTAGGTAGTAAAGCCTCCATAGAAACCTGAAAGGACGGGGTTTGGCAAGCTTCTGGGTTGGAGAACATGTGGAGGTTCTGGGAATAGTGCACCTGGAAAGAGCCTGGAAGCTCTGCGCCCTTTCCTCATACCTGGTCCTATGATTTTCTTCTCTCTGGCTATTCCTGAGTTAAATCCTTTCATAATAAAGCAATAATCTAACAAGGAAAACATTTCTCTGAGTTCTGTGAGCCACCTTAGAAAATTAATTGAATCCAAGGAGGGGGTAGTGGGAACTTCCAGTCTATAGCTGGTTGATCAGAAGTATGGGTGGCAATCTTGACTTGCCAGTGTAGAACTGAGCCCTTAACCTGTGGGAGCTGATGTTATTTATGGGTAGATAGTGCCAGAGTGGAGTTGAAGTGTAGGACATCCATTATAACAGGTGCCCAGAATGTTAATACCTTACAGATTTACAGTTTTGAGGTTTGAAGAAGTAATGTATATAAAGGACTTAGAACAGGGCCTGGCACATGGCTATCATTTTGGTTGATCTTTCATCAGGAGAGTTAGGAAGACAACTTAAAAAGTATTTAGTACAAAGCCCTTCATTTAACAGATGAAGAAACTGAGCTACAGAAATGTGTCTTGTATTAGTTTCCAATTAAAGCTATAACAAATGACCATAACACACATGGCTTAAAGGAACACACATTATCCTCTTATAGATGTGGGTGTCAACAGTCTGAAAGAAGTCCTTTTTTTTAACTTTTTAATTGAATTTATTATGGTGAAAGCCTAAGCGACTGTTACAACCGGACCACTGGCCAGTAGCTATGATGTGCACTGACCACCAGGGGGCAGATGCTCAATGCAGGAGCTGCCCCCTGGTGGTCAGTGCGCTCCCACAGCCAACCTCACGCGGTCCCTTCCCCTGGCTGGCCGGCCTGCTCCAATTGGCCCCTATTGACCCTAATCACTGGCCAGGCCAAGGGACCCGACATGTGCACTAATTCGTGCACTGGGCCTCTAGTTTATTAATAAAATTACATAGGTTTCAGGTGTACAATTCTATAATACATCATCTTTATATTGCATTGTGTGTTTAGTACCCCAAATCAAGTCTCCTTCCATTGCCATTTGAAATAAGTCTTATAGAGCTAAAATCAAGATATCCACAGGGCTGGTTCCTTCTGGAGGTTCTGGGGGAGAATATGTTTTTTGCCTCTTCCAACTTCTAGAGGCATCAACACTCCTTGGCTTGTGGCTGCACCACTGCAATCTACTTCTGTTGTCATATTGCCTTCTCTTTCTGAGCTCCTGCCTCCCACTTTTGAGCACTCTTGTGATTACATCAACCACTTGGGCAATGCAGGAAACTCTACCATCTCAAGATCCTTAACTTACTTATAAAGTCCCTTTTAATAAATAAGACCACACATTCACATGTTCTGGGGATTAGGACATGGACTTCTTTAGGGGTTGTGGGGAGGGCAATATTCAGCTTTCACAAGTCCCAAAGTCATACAGCTGGTTAGCAGCATGGACTGGTTTTGAGGAAGAGATTTCTGGACTCAAACTCTCTTTTCCTGACCCAGTGCTGCCTTGGCTCTTGTGGTGACTTGATGACTGCCTGCAGGCACCTGGCCAGAAAGAGGAGGTGTCCTCGAATGTCTGAGGCCTTCTCTCTCAGAGCAGTGGCTCCTATGCCAGGCTACCACTTTCCTGTTCAGGGAATTCCAGGTTCAGTGAGGCCACAGGACCTTATCTAGCTGCTGTATGGAGCTTCCTGAAGGCACATCTCCTATATAGCCTATCAGTGGGGGCCTCAAGGACCAGAGGGGCAGGCTGGATCCACAGTACATCTGCTGTGGAGTTGGGCCCTGGCATAATACCCCCAGGATGGTAGGGTAGGTGGTAGGAAGGAAAGCTCACTCAGCCTGGGTCTGCTGGGCCAAATAGTGGATGGAGGGTAGACAGGGTCACAGGGAGGCTCAGGAAGATAGCAGACCACTGAGATCTTTAGAGCAGTGGTTTCCCCAAATAGTACTGGCTGTGCCTTTAAAAATTTTTATTTTAAGCACACCCATTTGGATCACTATTATTTTAAAAACAAACATAAAATAACAAGTGTTGGTGAAGGATGAGGAGAAATTGGAACCCTGTACATTCTTGGTGGGAATGTAAAATGGTACAGCCACTATGGACAATAGTATGGAGGTTCCTCAAAAAATTAAGCATGGAATTACCTTATGATCCAACAATCCTAATTCTAGGTATATACCCCAAATAATTGAAAGCTGGGACATAAATATGTGTACACCCATATTCCTAGCACCATTTTTCCCAGTGGCTGAAAGGTGGAGGCAACCCAAGTGTCCACCGATGGATGATGGATAAACAAAATATATACACACAGTGAAATATTATTCATCCTTAAAAAGGAAGAAAACTCGGACACATACCACAACACAGATGAACCTTAAAGATATTCTATTAAGTGAAATAAGTGAGTCACAAAAAGACAAATACTATATGATTCCACTTATGAGGCTCCTGGAGTTGTCAGGTTCATGGAGACGGAAAGGTGGCTGCCGGGAGCCAGGGAGACAGAATGGGGAGTTATTGTTTAATGGGCCAGAGTTCTGGTTTTGCAAGACGAAAAAGTTCTGGAGATGGATGGTCATGATGGTTGCACAAATGTGAAGGTACTTCATGTCACTGAATTGTACATTTAAAAGTGGTTAAAATGGTTTAAAATAAAAACCAACAAAAAATACAACCCCCAAACCTGGAAATGAAGACAGCTGTCTGTGGAGCTGCTGGCTGAAGTGGGACGAGGTGCCGGTGCTCTGACTTTTCGTCTCCTTTCCATCCTCTGTGGAGTCCCCGAGTCAACTCCTGGAACTCCGGGGTTCCTGACAGAGTTGGGAACCACTGTTTAAATCCTTACCAAGCTAACTGAGCAATGGAGCCTGGCTACCTGTGGCTCACATCCAAGGCACCTCCTTTGCACTACAAATTCTCACTGTAGGAAAAATCATTCTGTGTTTGGATGGGCTCTGAGTGGCAGTGTGGTGGAAAAACACTGGCCTGGGAGAAAAATGGGGTGATGCTCACCTCCTGGGATTCCACTTTGGGCCCTGAATGCTGTGGCCACATCAAATCATGCCGAGTCTAACTGCAGTGAGTGAGTCTCGTCCTTTGCTAGAGGTGGGGAGCTGGGGGTGGGGTGGGGGTGGGTATTGTGGAGCAGACTTCTGCAGCCAGCCTCCCCAGCTGGACCTGCAAGGGCTTCCCTTCAAGTTTGTCTCAGAAGCAACCCAAGGTATAGAGCATCCTCGGGTGGCCGGCTCCCAGCCACCTCACAGCTCACATTCCAAGCCTGTGTCTTCCTTGGCCCCAGCTCCCATTCTGTGCCCATCAACAGATAGTCACAGCCTGTATGAAACTGTGGCTTTCTCTTCCTCCGACTTTCACCTCTCCTTTCTCTTCCTCCACCCATTCAGAAACCTCCTTGTACCTCCTTCCCCTGGCCGGTTCTTATGGTCAGACAACATGACCAGATTGGCTGCTGGAAGCTGTCCAAG
Organism: Myotis lucifugus; assembly: GCF_000147115.1. Lineage (NCBI taxonomy): Eukaryota > Metazoa > Chordata > Mammalia > Chiroptera > Vespertilionidae > Myotis > Myotis lucifugus. The sequence continues at coordinate 1,141,908 of NW_005871082.1, forward strand.
GCTCAGCTAGGGTGGCTTCTGAAAGGGGAGCTTGACTTATAGGTGAGGATGACTGGGGAGTCTCTACTCCCTCTACCCCCTGGTTGCTGGGCCTGAGCCTTCGACCACTGAACCTGGTGTTGGTTTTGGCAAGTTGGGATGGAAGGGATGGTTGGGAAGGGGTTGGTAATAATAAGAGCCTGCCACAGTATAAAGGGTTCAAGAAATAGCTGTCACTAGGCTGTACACAGAACGGCTCCCTTGAGTGACACAGCCCATAATATTTTAGGACATTGGAAATGAGGGCCACTGCCATGTCCTCTGAGGAGGGGTCAGGAACTATGAATGGACCATGAGTGGTAAATGGATGTATTAGTAATTTTTCAGTTGTGAGGTTGGAGGGGGAAGGCTCAAGAAAAACAAAGAGGATTTTATAGTAAAAAAATCCAGATGTAGATTTAACTTGAGGTCTGATCTTATCTCTCGAGTGATGTCATTAGGATCCTCTTTCTCTCCACCTCTCAGTCTTGCTTTCTCTCTGTCAGTTCCTCCCCCCATATGCTGGCAGCATGGCTTCCAGAAGCTGAAGGCTTACACCCATCTGCTTAGCGGGGAGGCAGACAAGCAGGCTGCTTTGGTGACAGTAGAGGTTTCATGCAGGAGATAAATTTGGAAGAATAAAGCTAAAAGTTTAAAAAAATAGATTGGGTTCAGGTTGTGGGTGTTCTTAAATGCCACGCTAAGGGTTTGGGCTTTATTGAAGATTTTTGAATAGGAAAGCAACGTGATTAAATTGGCAACTTGGAAGCTAGTCTCGGGGAGAGTGGAGTTTGGACTGGAGAAGCGAGAGATTAAGGGCTGTGGTATCATTTGGAAAGGTGCTATAGAAGTCTATGGGTGAGTGGAGGGCCTGGAGTGACCCCAGAGGGTGTCCCATCCACTGTGTTGTTGAGATTGGCACAGTCACCTATATATAGAGTCTAGAGGCACAGCTGAGGGCTTAGCAAATGCTAAGGCTTGTGTGGATGGGTGGGTGGATGTCTGGGCAGACATCCCGAGTCTTAGACTAAACCATGACAACGGATGGAAGTTTCATGGAGAGAATGTGTAAATGTGAGGATGTACATGCATGAAGTCCCACCTGGGAGAAGCATATCCCAGCAGGAGAGCAGTGACCTTGTCTCCAGCCTGCTCTGGGGGCCCCCCGAGTATGCTGCCCACAAGTCAGCAGGGATGAAGACCCGAGACTCCCTGCCCCCCTCGGACCCTGCTGAGTGTCTGGCATCAGGTAATTATTTCTACTTGAACATTTTAGTGTCTCTTCCTCTTTCAGGGAAAACCAGAGGCAGAGTTTTTATATAATTTGTTGTGTCAGGAAAAGTTAGCACCAAAGAATCTTTTCCTGTCCAGGGCAGGACACCTTGTCCTTATTCTTCATCTTATCTCACGGGAAGTTGATTGGCAGGGGAAATTGGTTTTCATACACTTAAAGTTATTGAATATATACCACATGTTAAATTTTGTAGGTATTGGGACCAAAAGATGAACAAAATGAAATTAGATCCTTTGATTCTTTTTATTACATTTCATTGAAACCAACCCTGGCTAATGTAAGGCAAATGGGCAATTAATAGGAAGGATATTGGGATGGTTGCCAGAATCTTCCAGAGAGGAGACTAGCCAGGCCTCCGGAAGAATAGAAAGCAGCCCTGCCTAGGGTTTCCAGATGCCCTCTTACCAGGAGTTTTTGAGGGATCCCAAAGATCTCTAGCCTCACATTTTCTTAAATCTCAAATTCCCAAGGTAGAGAATCTGATTGGCTCAGGCTTTGATTAGATGTCTTTCCTGCAACTGGTAAGCTGTGACCGGAGGTTAAAGGTCACACAGCAAAGACATAGCTACCTTTGGGAAATGTGCCATTCAAGAGAAAAGGAAAGAAAACACAGTTGTGAGTCAGACAGCGGCCCATATTCATATTTACTACACAACCCCCTGTTCTGGAGGCCTCTAGACCAATTCCACCCATTCTTGGTCTGGAGTGAATCAGGGAAGACAGATCCAATATCCCTTTTGATTCCTAAATTTTCACACGTGTGTCATGGGTTGTCCCATCTGTTGGAAGGAAATTATTTCCTCTAGGCACTTGGAGATGCTCATCCCATCTTTGAGCAAAACAAGGTAAACAGGTCTCATTTCATTGATTTCCAGGCTGCTTACAAGGCTGAAAACCCTATACCGTGTTCGATGCCAAAGGGGCTCCCTGGGTATTGCCAGAATTTCTAAGCCAGCTCCCCATCAGGACCTTTTGCAGCAGCATCAGCAGTTGGTGTGAGCCAAGGCTTCTTCCACATCATTCCTCTTTATTTACAATCAGTTACATTTATGGCCATCTATTTTTTCCTTCTGGACAGTGTTTGTGATTGGTGTTTCTGTTGTAAGTGGGTCAGAACCTAAATAGGTCATGTTGGCTCTCTAAATGAGGTAATCCCGAAATGAACTGGGCAGAGGAGGGGGAGGGAGATGTGCTTAACTGGTGTCTGAAGGGGAGGAAGGTGAGCTTGTATGGAAACCTCTGGTGATTGGGGCTAGGACTCCCTATGTGAATTGAGGGAGAAATGGCTGCGGGCTTTGAACAGAGTGGGAGGTGGTGTGTGAGAGAGCAGTCCTGCTTCCTTCTGACCTAGTCTGGAAGGGTAATGAGAACTGGCAGGGACTCTGGGTCTTTTAGCAGCTGGCACTGTATGGGAGCGGGGAGAGGCAGGAGGAGTCTGAGGAGTTGCTATGGGCTGAATTGTGTCCCCACCACTAAATTCATATGGTGAAGTCCTAACTCTCAGTACCTCAGAATGTGACTGTATTTGGAGATAGGGTCCTTACAGAGGTAGTTCAGTCAAAATGAGGTCATATTGGTGGACCCTAATCCAGTATGACTGGTGTCCTTATAGGAGAACACAATACAATACACAGATGACGTGTTATAGAATTATACACCTGAAGCCTATATAATTTTATTAATCAACATCACCCCAATAACTAAAAATGTAAATAAAGAAGAGGTGATCAGGACACAGATATAGTATATTGAGGGAAGACCATGTGAAGACCGGGGAGAAGAAGGCCTTCTACAAGCTAAGGAGAGAAGCTAAAAGAAACCAACCCTGCTGACACCTTGATCTTGGATTTACAGCCTCCAGAATTGTGAGATAATAAATGTTAAGCCACCCAGTCTGTGGTACTTTTTTATGGCAGCCCTAGCAAATCAGCACAGGGGCCTTCTGAGAGGGACACAGTTAAGTTATTTGAAAATAGTGTGATTCCTTCAGGTGTTGCTTTTATGTTTTATTATGCAGGACCTGAGCAGTGTTTAGTTTAGGGCAAATTATTCCCCACCACTGCGGAAAGGCTCTTCTGAGTGTTCTAGTCAATGCCCCATGGATTTTGCACTTTTGCAGTCTGGCTGGTGGGAACAGGCACTATTCCCTGCCCCTAGGGGCTGTTGGGTGCTGTTTCCTCTCATGCTCTTGAGTGGCTCTTCTCCCAGTTCTATTAGTTTCCTGACTTGCATGAAGACTTGAGGGGGACTCCTTGCAGATCTCTGGAGTTCTCTGTCTCAGGCTCCCTCCTTCATGGTAGTCTGACTTTCAAATGGGAGCTGCCTTAGGACTCTTACTGCCTCCTCAGGTTGGGGAGTCTGATGGGCTCCACTCGCATTAGGGCCTGGACACTCTCCAAGGCAGTGAGCTGGGCACTCTCAGGCTCACCCCATTTGGGTCCTGTCTTTCAAGTGTCACTGGCTTTCATCGTCTGATCTCCAGTGTCTTGAAAATCATTTTTTTACACACATATTTATTTCTTGGTTATTTTAGGCCAAAGGGAAAATCTGCTCCTGCTGGTCCATCTTGGAATAAAAGTTTGAATAGTGTTTTTTTTAATATACTCTTTAAAAATTTTCATTTAAAGATCTTCAAGGGGGATTGTTCTCTCAAGTGGCCACACTCTCTGCCATTTTCTATATTCTGTTTCATTACTTTGGTTCATTTCTTTCATTTAGGTTACTTGCTGATCCCTTAGCCATTTTATTTTATTTTCATCATTATATTTTATAGTTTTATTGATTTTTAGAGAGAGAGAGGAAGGGAGAGGGAGAAAGATTGATGTGAGAGCGCAACATAGATCGGCTGCCTCCTGCACGCCACCCCTCCTCCCCCCCAGGGTACGAGCCTGCAACCTGGGCATGTGCCCTGACCAGGAATCATACTGGTGACCTCTTGGTGCACAGGATGACACTCAACCAACTGAGTCACACCAGCCAGGGACCCTAGTCATTTTAAATTGCAACAGTTGAAAGACATAGGGCATAGAACAGATAACTTTGGTGAGTGTGGTGGAGGGTAGACAAGTAGGTTCCTTGAGTGGGAAAAGCAACATGACATTTTGATCTTTGTATCCCCAGTGTGTGATACACATACATTAAAAAATATTTTTATTATTGACAGTATTACAGATGTCCCTCATCCCCCCACCCCCCACTTTATCCCTCTCCGCCCAGCCCCTACTTGTATGGCCCCCACCCCTAGGCCTTCACTACATTATTGTCTGTGTCCATGGGCTATGCATATAAGTATATAGGTTCTTTGGTTTATCTCTCCTAACCCCCACCCCCTGAGATACACATATATTTTTATTGAAGGAGGAAAGGATAAGGAAAAAATGAATTATGGCTTGGGTTGACCAATGGATGTATGATCTTTTAACTAAAGTAGATATTCCTAAATGCCCTCCAAAATGTCCGTTATATTTTATACTCCCACCAAGTCTGTGTGAGGCCAACACATATTTGAAAACATTGTTGTTGCCTCCCTGGGTTTTTTCTCCTTTATGCTAGGCCTCTTGAGCTCTGCATAGTGAGGTGTAGCAGATGCCGGGGATTTTTGCCAAATCCCCTAGGCCCATCCTGAGGTCACTTTAATGTAGTTCCTGGATGTGATGTCTTCCTCTGTGTCTCTGCCCAAAGACATTCTCAAGCCTTGGGAGCACACTGCCCACTTGGTGAAGATGGAAATGTTGGTAGAATCACACCCCAGTGTGTCCTTCAACCAAAGAGGGATGGGAGTTAGTGGATCCGTATCCAGCTTCCTCCCCCACTAGGCACCAACCCTGCTGTGTTCTACAAGTCTCTCCCAGGGTCCCCCAGTGGGATGGAGCCCCAGTTTTCCCACAGTGGTGACCTGTTCATTGACACACCTTTAACTGGCATCACTTCCTTCCTTGTTCTACTTCTCCATGCCCTCGCTGTGCTTCCTGTAATGTCTCCCAATAAACTAACTGTACCTGAATTCCTGTCTCCAGGCCTGCTTGGGGGGCCAGGGGGAATCCAAACTGAGGCAGGTAGATTTGGTAAGGAACCTTCCTGGGACTTAGAGCATCCTTTATGCTGTCTTCCTCCCTCTACCCCACCCCTAATACAAACACATATCTATGATAGGAGAGATGTCAGAAGAAGATGCTGGGCTGGTGGGGGGTCTTGGTTGCCAGTGGGCCCATATCTATGGTGGCCAAATTGACATTCTTTTTGTGTTTCTAAAGATGGGCTGATCAGGGCAGCTTGGAGGAGGCCTGGCTGCTGGGCCCTTGCTCCTGAGGTGGCTTTGTTATATCAGACACATAGGTGTTGACCTGGGAGCTGCAGGCAAGGTGAGATATTATAGGACTGAGGTCTTCCACTGGGTCTGGTGATTTCATTTTCTGTTTAAGACAAGGGTTCTTATTTCTAGGGTGTCATTAAGTAGAGCCGCAAGTAGGTCCTTTCATGTGTGTATCTGTATGATACTGACAGGTGTCCTGTGAGCTCTTTGAGGTAGGATCTGTGTCTTATTTTCTTAGTACCTATTTTTTGTGAGTTTATTTTTTAAAAATAGTTAATAAATATATTCATGTGATTTAAAATATTCTTCTTGCCCCTGCCCTCACCCTGGACTTCCACCTAGTGTCAACTCTAACCCCACTCCAGGCACCTCTGTCATTATTTTCTTAGATAATTCTCCATAGTTTATATTTATGTAAATAAATATGAATAAAGATTAGTATGCTCTGCCTCCTACCCTGTTTCATAATCAAAGTTATTATATAGCCCCTAGTTTTCTGCTTATTTCTTCTGTGATGTATCTTGTAGATCTTTTCATATTTGTGAATAGAAAGCGTAGAATTCCATGGCATGAATGTATCACAGTTCATTCAACCAATTTTTTATCAGTGGTGATTTGGGTTTTACTTCAGTATTGTGTCAGTTAATAATAACCTCATACATAGGTCATTTTGCACCTATGTAAGCATATTTATAGAATAAATTCCCAGAATGGAATTGCAGAGCCATAGGGTTTCTTTATTTATGATTTTGATAGATTTTACTCAGTTGTCCTCCACTGGGGTTGTATGAGATTATATTACTACCAGGAAGTAAGAAAGTGCCTGTTTCTCTACAGCTTCATCAACAAAGTGTATAATCAAACTGTTGGAGTTTGGCCAGTCTGATGGGTGAAACATGGCATTGCAGTGTCTTAATTTGCATTTATCTTAATCGCAATGGAGATTGAGCATCTTTTCATAAGCATAAGAGTCATTGTATTTTCTGTGAACTCCCTCATATTATTTTTTCCATTTTCAGTGTACTTTATTTTTACCCATTCTGGTAGTTTTTTTCTTACAGATTCTGATAGTTCTTTATCTATTAGAAAGGTAAACTCTTTATCTATGCCATGAGTGGAAATTTAGTTTTTGCTACTTATTGTTTGTCTTTTGACTCCCTTTAACAGTGTTTTTCTTCTATAATGAAGTTACTTTTATTTGAAAGATTTTTTTATGTGGTTATATTTATTAATTAAAAAATATCTTCTGGGTTTTATGCAAGTTAGAAAAGACATCTTCTATTCCACTTGGTATTCTTAGTATACTGCAAGGAGCAATTTAGCTAAGAGAATGATATAATTTATTGGTTATTAAGGCCCTCCTCCAAGTGCCTTTGTTCTATAATCTCTGATTTCCCACCTCCACCCCTAACTTCAGATTAGGCAGTTTGATCAGGTGAGTAACAGGAATTCATACTCAGGTGTGGTTGATTGACTTAACTTTCCCAAAAGGTAATTCTATTTAAATAAGGAGCTGAGTCAACTAAAAAAACTTTCAAATTGCTAGAAAGTTGGGAAATATGGAGAATAGGTCAAGGATGCCACAGTAAGTTACTGTACTCCAGGCCTCTAGCCCTTATCTCACTTGTCTAGAATCCCAAGAACTCACCTTGGAGGGGAAATGACTCTTTCATCCCAGTTCTATTTCTGACCATAGTAGCTGCAAAGCTTCTATGCACTGGTATCTGGTTGGAAAGTAGGGAGAATGGGCAGCACTGGGAAAAATGTTGATTAAACTGAATTTATGTTATATACCTATTGCTACCTGCTGGCTTCTTCCTCCCATCCTAATCCTATTCCTTAGACTAGGGTCCAATGGAAGTTACTAGATAAGAGGGGGATGAATAGTAAGACAGTTTTGTAGAGTTCTATCTGAAAGGGAATTCTGTATTTACCTGGGCCCAAAGTCTGTCACTAGTTGCCCGTGTGACTATATGTAAGCCCTTGATTGCTCTGCCCCTAGTTTCCTTAATTATGAAATGAGTGGGAATTCATTGTTAATGATATTAACATTTTTAAGCATGCAAATCAGGTGGGTTCTCTTGGTTGAAGGTGGCTAAGGAGGAAGTTAAAAAGCCCTCTGAGATGCCTCATGATGTGTTTTGGATTTTTTCAGATAAATATGGTAGTTCTATTTTTAATATTTTGAGGAACCTCCATACTGTGTTTTTCACAGGGTAGCACCAAGTTGCAATCCCACTAACAGTGCACGAGGGTTCCTTTTCTCCACATCCTCACCAACACTTATTTGTTGATGACAATCATTCTGACACAGGTGTTGATATTCATTGTGGTTTTAATTTGTATTTCCCTGATGATTAGTGATTTGAGCATCTTTTCATATGTCTATTGGCCTTCTGTATGTCTTCTTTGGAGAAATGTCTATTCAGGTCTAGAGTCACAGTTTCTTAACCCATGGGCTTCCTAGAACTTCATCCTTACTACTCAAAGTGTGGTCCATGGACCAGTGGCATGGGCATCACCTGGGAGCTTTGTAGAGGTGCAGAATCTTGGCCCACCCTAGACATACTGCATCCGAATCTGCATGTTAGCAAGACCCCAGTGACTGGTGTGTACACTGAAGTCCGAGGTGCCCTGCTCCGTACTGCTGCCTCTCTGCTTTAGAAGCTCCGTGACCTGCTCAGAGGTGAGAGCCTTCAGGTAGTGACACAATTGTGCTAGTTTGATTCGGTTAGAAGATTTCTGGGCCTTCTGGTATCATTGGGATGTCCTCTTCTTTGTTTCCAGGTGGCAGTAGTAACCTACAGCAGGGAGATAGGCCAGCTGTATACTGTAAAAAGGATTCAGAGGTAACAGAGAAAAAACAGGAGACTGAGGAGACAATATGAAGAGATTTTGATAAACCCAGAAGCAAAAGATCCCTGGGTGATTAAGCACGGTCAAAATTAGAAGGAGTTTTAGGCAGATTTATGCCGAGGGCTGTTATGTGTTAGGGGTGGTGTCAGAACCCTATCAGGGGTGGCTGGGAGAGGAGCTCAACGACATCTTTTTTTCAGCTGAATGTGAGAAGTTCCTGCCAGATCAGATGTTCAACTTGAAAAAAAATGGAGGAAAAACGATCAAATGCAGTCAGCTAGAAAAATCCACTTTTCCTATTTCATAAAAATCAAGAGCCCATGTGATAATCCCTCCCTTGGCACATGTTAGAGATTTCTTTATCGTTTCTTTGCTTGCGGCCAATTCTGCCACACCCAGCTGGGGACCTGGGCTACAGGACTTCATTTGCATTGGGTCAGCATGCCAGTTCCAAGCCAGTGGGTCTAGAGCTGAATTCTCACAATTTTCCAGAGAGAAGGGCGTGTCTGCCTGTGAATGAGAGGAGAGAGGAAGAAAGGGGGAGGAGGGGACAGCGCACCTCCCCCCTTTCCTCCTATAGCACAGAGGAGTGCACTTCTCGGCATGAAAGGAGAGGGAGTTGTATCTTTCCCCTTCCTAAACCAGGACTGAGAGCTCCTTTAGTGCCCGGATCAGGACTTCCCCGCTCTGCACCAGAGATAAACACAGTGCCTGGTGTTTACCCTAGAGATACTCAATAAATATTTGTTGAATGAACTTTGACAAAATCAAAACCACCGAAGTAATAGAAAGCTCATGAGAGAGGCATTCTGGAGCTCTGGGCTCTAGGACTAAACATCACCTATACATTGTAACATCTCAAACTCCTGAGAAAGGATTTCCCCACCTTCATACTTACCCTACTTACCATAAGGAAATGAAACAAAAGTGAAGAATAAGCTGTCTTCACATTTTATTCAAGGGAAATTCAACTTGAGGACTCTGTAGGAATTGAGGTTAGAGTACATAGTTGGGTGTGGATGACCTTGGAGTCAACCTTGACTCTGCTTTTCTTCATACTTCACATCCAATTTATTGGCCAAATCCTGACTCTGCCACTCATCACCTCTGCTGCCACTACTCTGATCCAAGCCCTCACTGTATTTCACCTGGATTCCTGCAATAACCTCTTGACTGGCCTCCCTGCTTCCTCCCTCATACCTTCAAGTCCATTCTCAACTTAATGATGCTGGCCAAACGTAAATTTCTTCATGTCTCTCATGTCTCTCTCCAGAAATCTTCAGTGTTTTTTTCCCATCCCATACAGAAGTTCCCACAGACCTCTCCACCCCTTGACCTCCCTGGCCTTATCTACTTTCCTTGCTCACTCTACCCCAGACAAACTGGCCTTGGTGGTCTTCAACTGCACCAGGCATGTTTATGCCTCAGGGCCTTTGCACCTGCTGTTTTCTCTGCTTGAAAACCTCTGCTTCCATTGTTCCCTAGCCTTCTCCATGTCCATGCGTCATTTTCATGTGAGCCTTTCTCTGACTTTCCCATTGAAAGTCAGACACTGTTCCCATCTCCCACTTGGTACTCTCTCCCCGCCTTTCACACATTGTTTCTCACCATCGCACTGATGGCCAAGTAACGGATTTTTATATTTTACTTTTTTGTCTTCTCCATGAGGACTCAAAACCCTGCTGTTTTGTTCACTGCTGTATGGTCAGATCATGGCACTCTGCCTGTAGCATAAATATTTGGTGAATGAATTATTCAGGCTTTGGCTGTATATAATCCTGTTACAAGGCTTGGGTCAGAGGTATGGAGTATAAGGGCTCAGGCTGACTTGGGGACATGCATATATTAGTAAGGTGTTGTAACGTTGGTACTGGTGTCGTGTTTGGTCTGTTTGTCTTAAGGGCTCCTGGGTGAGGAATGTGCCACTGGGCAAAATTTATTACATCGCCCTGGGAAGTGCTTCCTGAGTTTCTATTTTCTGAAAATTTTTTCATTTGCCTTATTTTCCTCTTACTCTGGATTATGTTTCCTTTTTTCCCTTTCCCCTCACCCCACATTTATTCCTCCACTTCCCAGTTTGTCACTTTCTGAGCATCTCTGTGCCATTCCTCTCACCCACTACCCAGCACTGGGAACAGGAGCGGGTGCCTACTTCTTTGGTTTTCAAAGTATGACCCTGCAGACTCATCCCACTGGCACTGGGTGTGATGAGCTCCATGCACAAGTGTGGGATCCACACACTGAGTCCCTATAGGTCTTTGCTTGGAAGTGCTTCGTTGTTTGTCTTCCAAGCAAAGAATGGCTCTAGCTTCTACCAGTACTCAGCAGGAATGGTCTCCTCTGCCTTATAGTTAAGAACATCTTAGAGTTAAGGACACAGACCATGGCTTCTGGTTTGAGCCCTGACCTTGCTTACTCACACTGTGTCTTGAGCAAGTTGCTTTACCTCTGAGAGGCTCCGAGCCTCAGTCTATCACCTTATCTAAAATGAAGGCAATATGACCTACCTCATGGGGTTGCTATGAGGACTGACTAGATCATGTAGCCTTAGCACTTAATATAGATCCTGGCATGCAGGAAGGACGCACTGAATTGTAATTGCTGCCATGATTGCTGTTATTATGTTGTTGTCACTGATACAGTCAACTCCCTGGCTTACCTTGCCAACCAGGCAGCCCCCAAGTGTGTGTGTGTGTGTGTGTGTGTGTGTGTGTGTAGATAGGTGTGGAGGAATTTACAAGCTGTCATTGTAAATACATCAAGAAATAAGAAGGAGATTTATAGCTTTGGGACAATTAATTCTGCAGTGTTGCCCAGCATTATCTCAGTTCTGGGAACAAATACACCCCTATAATGGATTATAATCTTTAGGAATTCAGAATATAAACCAGCTCCTTGAGTTCCCTGTTGTGTTATGAGAAAACAATAATTGTTTAAAATGCCACTCACATGCAGCTCTCTGGACGGGGTCAGCTCTCTTGCTATTGGCCTGTGATGTCCTTCAAAGAAAAGTTAGGGAAACAGATATTCTTAACCTCTCCATACTGTCATAAGAAGAGAAGACAAAACCTAAGTGTTGGGGCTGACCTTGACAAATGGTGGTTCCATTTAACCACCAAGATCTAGGTCTAATGGCCCAACATTCCCAGGAGAAGAAATCACTTTGTCCTCTGCCCTTGGTACACTAGGTTCATGCCTCTCTCACTGCGTGTCTCACCTTATGTTAGAATCCTGGTTCTGTGTCTCTCCTCAGCTCTACAAGGCAGGGAGGTCCTTGAGGGCAGGGACAATGTTTAGGTACCTTTGCATCCCAGGGCTCAACACAGGGTCTGGCACTGAGATAGTGGGAGGAAGTGAACAGTGTTGACTGATTTCCTACCAGGTTCTTGGGTACTTGGCAAAGGATATATCACTTAATCCTCACCGCAGTTCTCCTAGGATCTGTCCTCTTCCACACAGAAACAAACGAAATCTGAGATTTTATGAAGCTGGCTTGTTAATCCTCCTATATAATAAAAGGGTAATATGCAAATCGACCCTAATGGTGGAACGACCAGAATGCCTGCTTGACCAGTCACTATGAGGCGCACTGACCACCTCTTGGTCCCTTTCCCTGGTCAGCAGGCTCCCATCACCCAATGGCGAATGGGGAACTGGGGGTGCGGGCAGCACCAGGCCAAGGTCCCCGCCCAGCTGGTTGCCCCACACACAGAGAGCGACCCGCAGCGGGGGGTGGGGCCGGGGAGCAGACAGAAACTGACCTCTTGGTTCTTCCCGCCCCCCCCCCCAGCCAGTAGGCTCCGATTGCCCAATGGCAAATGGGGCATCAGGGGTGGGTGGCGGCAGGGCATGGGGCTGGCTACTGGCAGCCGGGGAAGATGGCCCTGATCGCAGGCCAGGCCTAGGGACCATACCCATGCACAAATTTCATGCACCAGGCCTCTAGTTTAGTAATAAATGGCAGCTTGTAGCAAGAGGCTGAAAGAACAGGGTTTGGGATAAGTGGTGTGGCAGGTCCCAATGGGAAGGGGGTGTTGTTTCTGGCTTGAAACTTATCAGTGGCTTTCTAGCACACTTGGAGTGTCAACCTGCAGTGGCCTGGTTGCCTCCCCTGGTCCCTTGAGCCTTTGTCTTCCTCATTTGTGTTTTTCCAGAAAATTTTGAAGAACATATCCTTAAAAAAAGATTTTAAGTTGATTTTTAGAGAAAGGAAGGGAGAGAGAGAAACATTGATGTGAGAGAAAAAAAATCTATTGGCTGCCTCCTGCACATTCCCTACCTGGAGATCGAGCCCACAACCTGGGCATGTGCCCTGACCGGGAATTGAACCTGCAGCCTTTCGGTGCATGGGACAACATCCAACCAACTGAGCCACACTGGCCAGGGTGAAGAACATAATTCTTTAGAGATGCCAAGGTCCCCCACCTGCCCCCCGGGGCCTTCCCAAGTCTATTTCCTTTGCCTGGAGACCTTCCTACCCCTTTTCTATCAGGTATGCTTTCTGAAAGGGCTGATGACCCTGAGTGCCCTCCATCCCTCCTTATTCCCAGCCCTTCAAAAAGTTAGAGTGACCTGGAACCTCTGATGCTCACCAGGACCCATTATAGGGACTCTGATAATTTTCACTTCTTTTCTTGGGCATAAGATTTGGGGTGGCAGAAGAGGAGAGGGCAGTGAGTCCAGTTAAAACTGGCACAGGCTTGGGAAGAGTGGGGAAGTAAGGGCCAACTGGGATCTCACTAAGGGATCAGGAATGTTTCAAGGGTTGGTCAAATTCAGGTGACATTTGGCCCCACTTGCATGGTGGTCATAAGACCAAGAATGGTCTGTGGTTAAGAGGCCGGGGGCAGGGAATGAGGGAGGGTTTGCAGGTTAACAGAAACTAACTTGGATCCTCTAGTACCCACTTTCACATCGGCCTCTACCTCCTTATATCTACACTCATCAAATGCATCTTGGTGTGTGTGTATGTATGTATGTATGAGCATATGTAACATACAGAGGGTTGAGACAACCCAGGAAACATGTTCAGAAGCTTTGGGAATGCTCAGGTTGGAATCCACAGGCAGGGCTGACGAGGGGGCACATCTTCATGGTCACTACTAATGGGCTGGCTCTAGATATTTATCCAGTGGCTGCACCCGTTGGCTCAGCCAGGTGGTCCATTTTCACATTACAACTCTTTTTAAAATATATATTTTATTGATTTTTTATGGAGAGGAAGGGAGAGGGATAGAGAGTTAGAAACATCAATGAGAGAGAAACATCGATCAGCTGCCTCCTGTACACTCTCCACTGGGGATGTGCCCGCAACCAAGGTACATGCCCTTGACCGGAATCGAACCTGGGACCCTTGATTCTGCAGGCCGACGCTCTATCCACTGAGCCAAACCAGTTAGGGCATTACAACTCTTTTTAATCCTTAAAGAAGGGACAGGTAAATAAGGACTCCAGGTGTGTGCCATCTTCAGTTCACTTTGTCTTTCTGTGTTCTAATTTCTCAGGAGGGCAGACCTTCCTCTGCTTTCCGGTGCTTCTCAGTCATTCCTTGTTGAATGAGGAAAGCACGAAGGAAGGAAGATCTGGTTATTAGAGAGTCCATAGGGCTTTGGTGGAAGGCAGTCAGCAAGTCATAAAAGATCAGGAGAAAAATGGTACATAGCATCTTTGGGAGACCTTGGGTAAGTCTTGGGTAGGTTAGAGCACAGGGTTTGTGTAGGGGCAGAGTGAGGGATGTGATTAGGAAGGTAGACTGGGACCAACACACAGGGTTTGAACTCTGAGTTTAGGTTGAACTTCACTGCTTAGGCAGTGGGGAGCCCCTAGAGGCTTTGGAGCAGGGGAGTGATGAAAACAGTGGGAAGGCTGCTTGAGTCTTCCTGGGTGAGCGGAGGGGAGAAGCCAGAGGTAGGAAGAGCAGAAGGAGGCTGTTGTAGCAGCCACCCAAGCAGGAGCCAGTTGAGTCCTGAACCACAGTAGTTACAGTGGGAGTAGAGAGGGAGAAACAGATGTGAGAGATGTCAGGAAGGAAGGAATGAAAGACTTTGATGGTTGATTGGATGTGGGGGCGAGGGGATTTCTCAGCCATTCAAGGGAAAAATGCCACCTCCCTCTTCCTGCTAACTTCAGCTCGATGCATGAGTGTATCAGTGACAATGAGCTGGTGTGATCTGAGTCTGGAAGCATCTGTAGAAAGTGAGAAAATATAGGCAGCTGAATGTGAATTAGAAAAATATTTGTCACTAAGCAGTCCTATTGCAAGATGTGCAAGAAAACTATCATGTATTAAAAAATAAATCTGCCGAGAACACAATGCCCCATCCCTTCCAGGGGCTGAACTGCTCAGGAAAAATTTGCTCTTGTCCACCTGTCTGTCATGTGAGCTGCTCTTCCTTGAAAAGAGGATTAAAATAATGGCAAGAAGAGCCCCAGGAGACTTCAAGTTCTTTGGGTCATTAGGTCAGCCTGAACTGTAGCATGTCTGAGATGGGACATGCTGCTCTGCTAAAATATATAGACTTTCAGGGAGATTAAAATAAAGATTCATGAAAGCTACCACTGGCCAGTCCCATAGCAGGTCCACTAACTGTGTGAACTTGCACAGGGCACTTGGCCATTTCAGACCTCCATCACTTCACTTGTAAACATAGGGTCTGGATGAAACAGAAACTCCACTGTTTCTCCCTCGGCTAACCTATGATTCTGTGGCTCAGTAGAACCTGTTGAGGGTGGCTCCAATCAGTACAGAAGGATCTTACACATTTTTTATATAGGTGCTAAGTGTTGGGAGTCTAATCTTTCAAGGGCACATATTTCCCCCCCTAGGCTGCAGTATTTCCTTCCCACCCATCCCCATTACCTATCTATTAAATGGAGCCGTTCTGACAGATTGCTTTCTTTGTAGACTGGGGATATTTCATCTTCATTTTCCACTGGTGATATGTAGGGTTAATGCAATTTTGATGTAATTTACACTTATTGGAGTCTTTGCTGTTTCTCTGGTGGGCAGTTGAACATCATGGTCAAGAAGGAGGCAGGTACATTAATGTGTGAAGCCAGGATATGAACCCAGGAAGTCTAGCTCTGAGGCTCATATTTACTCACTACTTAATGCCAGTACCTTTGTATTAGTCAGCTCAGGCTACCATAACAAAATGTCATAGTCTGGGTGGATTTAAAAACAGAAATTTATTTCTCACAATTTTGGAGCCTGAAAGTCCAGGATCAAGGTGTCAGCAGGTTTGGTTTCCGTGGGGCCTTTCTCCTTGGCTTGCAGATGGCCACCTTCTCCCTATGTCTTCACATGGCTTTTCCTTTGTGCGTGAGTATCCCTGGTGTCTCTCTCCCTCTTCTTAAAAGTACACTAGTTCTATCTGATTAGAGTCTCACCGTTGTAACCTCATTTAACCTTTATTACATCCTTAAAGGCCCTATTGGCAAATACAGTCTCATTGGGTTTAGGGCTTCAACATAGGAATTTGGGAGGAACTCCATCCATAACAACCTCCCTCACGGATTTGTTGAGAGGATAAAATGAGATTGCATGTGAATGTACATACCTAAAGCCATAGTGCCAGGCATACAGTCACTGCTCAGAGCTACTATTGTTATTTTTGATGTGGATATAAGGATGGGACAAAAACTGTCTCAAGGTGCTAAGAACTTCCAAGAAGAATTTTTCCTCTTTTCCCCATGCCCACTACTACCACCCTTAACACCTAAACCACCATCTCTTTCCTGGATTTCTTCAACAGCCCCCTGACTGTTCTCTCAGGTACATACTTGTGCCTATAGTCCATTAGCCATGCAGGCATGATCTTCTAAAACTCAAGTCAGATAATGCCACTCATTTACTTCAATTCCTCTGGCTCTCCAGTCAATTTTGATTAATGTCCTGCTTCCTAAGCCTGGCTTCCAATCCCTACACGATCCAGCCCCTGTCCTTTTCTCCTAACCCATCTGCTGTCAGAGTGCCCCTTGCTCCCTCTGCTCCAGACGCACTGGCCTCCTTCCAGTTTATGAAAACTGAACAATTCTACCCTTTGGGCCTTTGCACTTGCTTGTCCTGAATTCTCAAACTCTCCCTAAATATCTGCTGGGCTTGCTACTTTCTCTTATCCAGGTTTCAGCTCAAAACAACCTCTATGCCACTCTACCTAAAGCACCTTCCTCTCCCATAGTTACTCTTTACCCTATGACCTTACTTTATTTTTCTCATTGTACTTATCACTGTCTAAATGACCTCATCTTATGTGCTTATTTATTTGCTTGCCTATTTTTCTTCCTCACTAGACTATACCTCTATAAATGAAGGGGTGTTTTATCTTTGGTTTACTATTATAAATCCAGTGCCTGGCACAGAGCATAAATTCAAAGCACATTATTTGAATGAAAGAATAAATGAATGATCTTGAACATAGGGATTCAAGGAGAGGGGACTGTCCAGGATAAATATCCCCAGATTAGGGATGAAGAGCAACCTTTTCCTTGGCCATTTTCATTCATCTCTTGGCCCTGGTGTATTTCACCTGCACTGTCCAGGCCCAGAGGCCATGCTGTCCAACCTGAAGAGTACTTTCCAAAGTACAGTACCCACAATGATTTAATATTTTCATCATCGAAGCCCAGCCTTTTTTTTTATCTTATCTCATCTTTTCTCAGTGGAACACTGAGTCTCAATGTGACTCTCAATGAAGTTGTTCCTCATTTCGACAGGTATATAGAGCCTCCTGCCTTTACTTCTACCACATAAGACATTCTATGACACCAGCAGGAAGGTGTGTGTGCCTGATCTTTGAAATGTAGATGTTTTCCAGCTACTCTGCTATTCTAGTGGAATTCCAGCTATTCTAGTGGAATTCAGTCAAATCCCTCCCCACCAGGTCTGCTCTGCTAGTTCTTCTTTTCTGTCAACTCATTTGCTCTTGGTAATTTTGTCTCCTGAATCATGAATGGTTCTGGTATGCACCCTCATTTGGCTCTTAATGTCTCCATTCCAACACTCAGTAAAGTGTTTCAGTTAGGAAGTTTTGGGTTGCAGATAATGGAAAACTCAACCCAAATTGGCTAAAAGGGGAATCTGTTTGCTTTGTAACTAAATGGTTCAGACAAGGCTTGAATCAAGACTCAAATGACATGACCAGAACTGGCTTTTCTCCCATTCCTTGACATTGACCCCAATTGCAAGCAGGCTCTCCTCCTGTGTCAAAGGTGATTTTAAGTATCTCCCCTGGCAGTCTTTTAATTCATATACATGAGAAAGAGAAACTTTGCTTTTCTGAACGTTCAACCAAAAAGTGAGTCTTATTGACTCTGATTGGTTAATTGGGCTGCTCTAACACAGTACCATGGACTGGGTGACATAAGCAACAGAACTTTATTTCTCACAGTTCTGGAGGCTGAAAGTCTGACATCAGGGTGCCAGCATGTTGGATTTTGGTGAAGGTATTCTAGGTAGTATCATCATATGGTGGGAAGAGAGTCAACTAACTCTCTGGCCCCTTATTAGGGCACTAATCCCATTCATGAGGGCTCCACCCTCATGACCTCATTACCTCCCAAAGGCCTTACCTCCAAACACATCACATTGGGAATTAGATTTTAACATATGAATTTTGGGGCGGGGGTAACACAAACATTCAGCCTCTAACATGTGCCCTTTTCCCCCAACCAATCACTGTGGCTAAGGTAGAGGGGATATGCAGAATTGCTTAGGCAAATCTGGACTTAACTTCTCTTGTGGCGGGTGAAGTCAATCTCAGGCAAGTTGCCTGGATGGAAAATTCAGGATATGTTAGAAAAGGCAAAATGGGAATAGACACTGGGACAACAACAGATGCCCCCCACAGCTACCTGACCTTTGTCTTGAAATTCTGCCCTTGATATGGCATTGCAATTGATAGAGCATTCAATATGATTTCTCTATTAAGTTTTGAGCATGCCTTTAGTTTCCATCTTGTAAATCCTTCTATTTACTGCCCCTCCACCCCTTTTTTCCTTCTTGGGAGTATGGCTTCAGAGATCTTGTGCCATGTGATCCCATAGCAGATCATTGCAATAGCTTAGATATTTAAAATGCAAACGATACACTTTCTGCCATAGTAAAGTGATAATCATGATAAAAACTATGTAGGTTAATAGTGATAGGTACATTGAAAGTAGGTAAAATAGTCTAAGCTTGTCAAAGCTTGGAGATACTCATTGATTTTCCTGGGTTTGATATTTATCAAAATTTATATCCTTAACTCGTATTTTTATCCCTATAGAAGATTTCTTAGAAGTATTGGACTTAACCTTGATAATGATCTAAACCAAGACTCTCATTTTTCTTGTTAGAACACCAGCCAAAATAAGATTATATGACCTGCCCAAGGTCACACAGCATTACCCAGAGCTTGGGATCTGGTTCTCAGCCCACTGCTGTCATTGTCCTTGTGGACCTGGAGGTGATAGGGAGTGTCCACCAAGTGGCAGTAGATGTCAGGACTAAGTGTTCTGAGCCCCAGCTGCTACAGATGCCCTGGCATTCTCACTGGGGTTGCTAAGGCTCCATTATGGATTTATAACCATTTAGTCTCTTTTACAGGAAAAATATAATTTTATTATTAAAACTGATGAAGTCAAACACCACATTTTTTTCCAGCAGATTATCAAAGAAATATGAGCCAGAAGTATGATGATATATTTTCTGGCTATTTATAAATTTGAATTTATGGCTAAACTAAATCCTGGCCATATTTCCAAATCTTGACTAAAATTTTTGCTTTTTGCATTACCCTTTCCTGAAACTTATAAGATTTCTTCTGGACTTCTGGTCTATTAGGCATAAAAATGCTTGCAGCTAGCTTTCTTTGACTGATGTCATTTATTCATTCATTTAACAAATATTTGGTTGGGTCCTTCAAATTAGGAAGTCATTCATATGGGCACT
The DNA here is from genome assembly GCF_000147115.1 of Myotis lucifugus. Taxonomy (NCBI): domain Eukaryota; kingdom Metazoa; phylum Chordata; class Mammalia; order Chiroptera; family Vespertilionidae; genus Myotis; species Myotis lucifugus. Next base: position 1,161,318 of record NW_005871082.1, read on the forward strand.
TTTGTTCTCAGTTTGCTAAAAAAACACAAACCAAACCCTGGGAACTTGGAATTTCTTTTCTTTTCCCTAGTCACCTATTTCACGTGATTATGGCTATTACAGTAATGATGACGTACATATGTATGTGTACTGGTATATATTTATATGTATGTGTATATACATACACACATTTCTAAACACTACGTATATTAGCTCAGTTAATGACCACAACAACCTTAGAGTAAGTCTTATTAGTATACATATTTTACAGATGGGAAGATGGAAATCCAGGAAGGTCATATCAATGACCCAAGGTCATGCATCTGGTGAATGGTAGAGCTGGGATTCGTACCTAGGCAGCCTGGCTCCAGAGTCCATACTCTAAACCTCTAGAGGTGGAACAGGCCCTGTGCAGAGGCTACACAGACAGTGCAGACACTGGATCTTCTTTTGAATACTTTATTCTCAAATAAGAAGAGGGCAACTTTTCACTTTTAAAGAAGAATAAAACCAACACTGCTATTTCCAGCTTACTCTGGGGAGAGTGCTAAAAAAAGTTTAATAAGCAGTTGTTTCCAACTTCTAGTTATAGAGGTCTATGAGCTTTTCTTTTCTCTTACTAGGACTCTATCCAAATACTGAGTGTAGCTTATTCTCTTGCAGAGTTGCTTTTATCTGGATCTAGAACTGTTTCTCTTTCTAGTTCATTCCAATCTTTAGTTCTTTAGGGCAGGCAACGTGGAATCATTGGAAGAGCACTGGACTGAGCACTCGCTCTGTGACCCAAGGCACATCTCTAATTTGCTGTTTGGTTTTCTTGTAAAATAACAAAAAGCAAAAACCCTTACATTTCAATTAGATAACTTTGACAGAACCATTCAACTCTAAATATCCTAAGTCTTGGTTACTTTTTCTTAGGATACCGAAAATATACATTAGACTTAAAAAAAAATCTTTTGGTGGAGGATAATAAATACCCCAATTACAGTAGATTACATAAAAAAGGTGTTTTTTTTCCCACACAAGAGAAGCCCAAGAGTGTGGGGGAGGTTTCCATAGCCAGTGTAGCTGCTCATGGATGGCACTGAACACTATGGCTTCTTCTATGTTCTTGCTTTGTCATTTATACCATGTAACTTTCATCCTCATGAATGCAAGATGGTTGCTGTACCTCTAGAAGCTGTGATCATGCTCCTGGCAGAATGCAGGAGACAGAGCAAAGGGGAGGAGGAAGTGCTAGCATCTGGAGAATAGACACTTTCCTCAGAAATCCCTTTCAGATTTCCGCTTATGTCTCATTGGCGAGAACCAGGTCACATGACTACTAGCTAGGAAGAAGTCTGGGAAGGTTAATGCTTTCAGCTGAGTATATTGTAGCCCTGAGCAAAATTGGGGTTTTGTGGAGGAGGGAGTGCAGACAGCAATGGAGGAGCAACTAGCATTTCTAGCACATGTCACAGCCTACTTTATTTCTTCTAAACTTAAAAATAGATAGATGAATGGAGAAAAAAGAACTCTAGCACTGCTGGTGGGAATGTGGACTGGTGCAGCCATTATAGAAAACCGTATGCAGTTCCACCCCCCCCCCCAAATTAAATATGGAGCTGCCATTTGACTCAGTGATCCCACTTCTAGGATCCTAAGAAACCTGAAACACCAATCAGAAAGAATGTATACACCCTTATGTTCATAGCAGCACAATTTATAATAGCTAAGATCTGGAAACAGCCTAAGTGCCCATCAGTAGACGAGTGGATAAAAAAGCTGTGTACATTTATATCATGAAATACTATGCAGTAGTAAAAAAGAAGGATCTCTTACCCTTTGAGACAGCATGGAGGGACCTGGAGAGTATTATGCTAAGCAAAATAAGCCAGTCAGAGAAAGACAAGTATCACATGACCTCACTCACATGTGGAATCTAATGAACAAAATAAACTATTGAACAAAATAGATCCAGGGACATAGAAGCATGGAACAGACTGTCAAATCTCAGCAGGAAGGCTGGGGTGGGTGGGCAAGAAGAGGTCATCCAAAGACCTTGTATGTATATATGCATAACCCATGGACACAGACAACAGGGTGGTGAAGGCCTGGAGGAGGGGGTGGAGTGAGGTGGTCCAGAAGGGGTCAATAGGGAGAAAAGGAGACATATGTAATACTTTCAATAATAAAGATGTAATAAAAAAGTAAATGATATAACAGACTAAAACCATTTATTTTTTGGAAAAGAGCTGTTTTAAAAAGTCAATATGAGGTGAAATACATGTTCATAATACAGACCTACTGGAGGACACTAATTTGGAATTTGTTATAACTCAGACAGAAGTTAAATGTCACGGGGACTCTTTCATCTTCATAGGAGAACAAACTATTTGCAGGCACTGTAGAAAGCACTTTTAAAAGTAAAAGAAATGATAAACAGAGTTTTTCTTAGCTATTCAGGATTTTTGCTTACCAATACATTGTTACCATAGTTATCTTTTTTCTTAAAAGTGAAAAATTGTGTATCTTTAAAAATGTTTTTATAATTTAGACTTTCTAAACAAATTCAGATGGAGCTCTTTATGTATATACTAGAGGCCTAGTATATGAAATTCGTGCACTGGTGGTGGTGGGGGGGTCCCCTCAGCCCAGCCTGCACTTTCTCTAATCTGGGACCCCACGGGGGATGTCCAACTGCCGGTTTAGGCCCAATCCCTGCAGGCAGTCGGACATCTCTCTCACAATCTGGGACTGTTGGCTCCTAACCACTCGCCTGCCTGCCAGCCTGATCACCCCCTAACCATTCCTCTGCTGGCCTGATTGATGCCTAACTGCTCCCCTGCCAGCCCGATTGCCCCCAACTGCCCTCCCCTAGAGGCCTGGTCACCCCCAACTGCCCTCCCCTGCCTGCCATCTTGTGACAACATGGGGGCGGCCATCTTGTGATGATGTGGGGTGGCCATATTGTGGCAGCCATCTTGTGATGATGTGGGGCGGCCATCTTGTGACAACATGGGAGCGGCCATCTTGTGATGACATGAGGGTGTGAGGGTCAATTTGCATATTACTTCTTTATTATATAGGATTTCACAGAGTTCTTTTTTTTTAATAAATAAATCTTTATTGTTCAGATTATTACAGATGTTCCTCTTTTTCCCCCCCATAGCTTCCTTCCATCTGGTTCCCACCCCACCCCATGCCCTTACGCCCCGCCACTGTCGTCATCCATAGGTGTAAGATTTTTGTCCAATCTCTTTCCGCATCCTTCCCCCCCCGCCCAAGAATTGTCAGTCCACTCCCTTTCTATGCCCCTGATTCTATTATATTCACCAGTTTATTCTGTTCGTCAGATTTTTTATTCACTTGATTTTTAGATTCACTTGTTGATAGATATGTATTTGTTGTCACTTTGTTGTTCATAATTTGTATCTTTACCTTTTTCTTCTTCTTCCTCTTCTTAAAGAATACCCTTCAACATTTCATATACTACTGGTTTGGTGGTGATGAACTCCTTTAGCTTTTCCTTATCTGTGAAGCTCTTTATCTGACCTTCAATTCTAAAGGATAGCTTTGCTGGGTAGAGTAATCTTGGTTGTAGGTCCTTGCTATTCATCACTTTGAATATTTCTTGCCACTCCCTTCTGGCCTGCATAGTTTTTGTTGAAAAATCAGCTGACAGTCATATGGGCACTCCCTTGTAGGTAACTAACTGTTTTTCTCTTGCTGCTTTTTAGATTCCCTCTTTGTCTTTTGCCCTTGGCATTTTAATTATGATGTGTCTTGGTGTGGTCTTCTTTGGATTCCTCTTGTTTGGGGTTCTCTGCACTTCCTGGACTTATAAGTCTATTTCTTTCACCAGGTAGGGGAAGTTTTCTGTCATTATTTCTTCTAATAGGTTTTCAATATCTTGCTCTCTCTCTTCTTCTGTCACCCCCATAATTCGGATGTTGGTACATTTGAAGTTGTCCCAGAGGCTCCTTATGCTATCTTCATATTTTTGGTTTCTTTTTTCTTTTCTGGTTGGGTATTTTTTGCTTCCTCGTATTTCAAATCTTTGATTTGATTCTTGGGGTCTTCTAGTCTACTGTTGAATTTCTGTGTATTATTCTTTATTTCAGACAGTGTATGCTTAATTTATGACTGGTCCTTTTCCATTTTTTTGGCATTCTTATTAAGATCCTTGAAGGTCTCACTAAGTTCCTTGGAGGTCTCACTAAGTTCCTCGGAGTTTTCTAGAAGATTCTTGAGTAACCTTATAACTGTGGTTTTCAACTCTATATCCAGTAGTTTGCTTTCCTCCATTTCTTTCATTCATGACATGTTTCTTTGTCTCGGCATTTTGGCTGCTTCCCTGTGTTGATAGAGTGGCTTTGTGTGGTAGGTGTCCTATAGGGCCCAGTGGCTCAGCCTCCCCAATCACCTAAGGTGGACACTCTTGGTGCACCCCTTTGTGGACTGGGTGCACAGTCTTCTTATAGTTAAGCCTTGATTGCTATTGGTATCACTGGGAGGAATTGATTTCCAGGCCAATTGGCTGTGAGGACCCGCTGTGTCTATAATGGAAGAACTGCTGTGCTGGAGACACCCTTATGGGGCATGTCTTGCTTCAGTGGGGCTTTGGTGCTCACTGAGTCTGCCTCTTGAGTGTGTCACTTATGGATGTGAGGAGTTGAAATCTGGTATCATCTCACACTGACCACTAAGTACACTGGCTTCTGGATCTCCAAGGAGGTGCAAACTCAGCCACTGCCTGAGGCCACCAGCAGGAGCTACAGCGAGATCTGCAGATTTCTTCTCTTTGTTTGGGGTTTGGAAGTTTTGGAGCTCGCTGACCCAGCTGTAGTTTGTTAGGTTAGGCTGCGAAAGGACAGGCCATTCATATGCAAAAGCCACTGTGCACAGCTTGGGTGGGGTTGTAAATTGGGTGTGGTGGGGTCTCAGGGAATCACCAGGGTGGAGCAAACAGCAATGGTTGCCAGTCAGCTGTCTCTGTGTCTCTGAGTCTCTGTGTCCTTGCTTCCCGTGCCCCCATGCAGTAACAATGATCCCTGTGAGCACCTCTGTGGGAAAGCCACCTTTGCTTTCTGACCCGATGCCAGATAGTCCAGTTTCTCCCTGTAGGAGTCTGGGTCCTTAGAGTCTCAGAGCAGTAGGGAGCTTGTGTCTCCCTTCCGATTGAAAGAAACAGGGCACCCAGTTGCCAGCCTGTTTCATGCGCCTCTGTACCTCCACTCTTCTGCACCTCCGCACCTCCTACCCAGTCTCAATATGCTTTTTTCTTTCCTTCTAGATGTAGAACTTCCACTTATACAGCTTTTCCGTGGTTTTGGATGATAGCAGTTTTGTCTTTTAGTTGTAGTTTTGGTGCAGTTGTGAGAGGCAGCACGTAAAGGTGTATACCTTATGCCGCCATCTTGGTTCCCTTCACAGAGTTCTTGCTGCACCCCCATCCTAATGCCTTCTTGGGATGTGCTGCTGGGTCAGCTGGGAGAACTATGACCTTATTGAGGGAAGTGACATCTGTTTCCTTCCCCTTAGGAAACATCTGGGTGTGGCATATGAGGCCAGTCCTCAGTAGACTAAGGAGTTGCTGTATCACTCACCTTACCTGCCTATGTGATGAGATGACACATATAATCCACCCGTTGTTAAGCATGGTGTGTGGATAAGTGTTCAACAGATGGCAGCTGTAATTGTTAGAAGGCAGATTGTAGGGTGAAGAAGGGCACAGGACCTGGAGTCTGATGCTCTAGGATTGCAATTTCAATGCCAACATTTACCAGCTCTGACTTTCAATTTCTCATCTATGTGATGGCAATAACAATAATAATACATACTCGATGGGGTTGTTGTGAGGATTAGGTGAGATACTGTAGATAAGGTGTCTGATTGACATAAGGTCTGGCACATAGTAAATCCTCCATAAATGGTCACTGCCATTATTTTAGTTTTTTGTTGCTAGTGTGGATGTGTCTCACCTAGACGTCAATAGATTCAAATTTGTTTGCACAATCCAAATCTGACCAATATAGGATATGCTCTGAGTGTTCCCAGACCAGAGTTTGGAATGATTAGAGTTGAGAAGCTTAATGCTGAATCACCTTCAGTGTAAAGGATGTTGGCTAACACTCTCATAAGGTCGTTTGGGAAAAGCCTTATTTGCCCTCCAAGGAAGACAGAGAAAGAGCTTTAGCTGTTAACTTTCTAACACCAGGTGGCTCAGTTGTCTTGAGAAACTGTGATAGACATTTGCAAAAGCCTGTGACAGAGCCTTTTGCTTGATCCTGGCCTATGCAACCCTCCTGGATTTTGTTTGTGCCATGTCTCCAGATCATAAAGGGCACCCTTTACTCACAGGAAGAAGTGAGGTCCCCTTCTGATTCCTAACATAGTTTGAGCATCGAGCACATGCTGCTGAGGGTGAAAGCACTCTAATACCACCCTGGGAAAGAGCTATAGATCTGCTATTGATTTGCTCACATTTTCCCTTCCATATCAGGCAGTTAGCTAGGTGAGCACCACTCCCAATATGATTGGTGTTTAATATTGGTACCGTACTTTGTGTTTTTAAAAAGCTTCAAAAATCAATTCCTCATTAACTTGATTGAAAGGGAAGTTATGCCTCCTCTCTAGGTTCGGAACAGGACATAGATCACTGTGTGTGCTCGATAAATATTAAGCATTTAATCCTCTCCATGTCTCCTACCCAAGTAGGTCACCAGAACACATTTCCTTAGGGATGAGAGTCGTCACTTCTAGACCAATGTTGCTTTCTGTAAATCACAAACTTTCTAAAATATGAAGACTCATAGATGATGTAAACCAGCCCAGTGATCATCCAGTTCAGAAGGTAGTGGGGTTTTTTGCTCTCAGCACTCTTTAAATATTTTTTTAAAATTAATTTTAGGGAGGAAAGGAGAGGGAGAGAGAGAGAGATAAAAACATCAGTGATGAGAAAGAATCATTGATCAGCTTCCTCCTGCATGCTCACACTGGGGATTGAGCCCCCAACCCGGGCATATGCCCTGACCAGGAATTGAACCTTGACCTTCTGGTTTGTAGGTCGATGCTCAACCACTGAGCCACATCGGCTGGGCTCTCTCAGTACGCTGGTTGGTAGTCTCTGAAAAGAAGGAGGTTGAATGATGGAGTTCTCTAGAATTCCATGGCATGCATTACCAGATGTTGAGCAGCATCTCTCCTGGAGAGAAGCAGCTTACACAATAGTAGACAGAATCGTAGGAAGTAGAGGTCTTTGGTTGTAGTGCTACTGTTCTTCTAAGACTATTCCCAGAAAAACACAAATGGCATAGACACATCACATCCTTTATAGTCTTCTAGATGGAATAATACTTTAAACTTTGGAATACTTCCCTACATAAGAAACCATGATGTTCATTTTATTCCTTGAAGTCTCCATAATGAGATCACTGAGTTTGGGACATCTATTAGTTCAACCTCTCAGAAAATTTAACTGCAGAATAAAGATGGGCTTCTGCAGGAGCCTGAGAGGGCACCACTCAATCATGCTTTCTGCTCCCAATCTTCATTTCTCAGAAATAGGTTAAGAGGGTGACTGAGCTGCTGCTAAGACCCAATCTCGAGGCGGAAGATACATCTGGATAAAATGCCTGCCGAAGGCTCAACTTCTCCAAGTCAATGCAGAAAGCTGTGCTGCTGAGGCATTTTTGGGCTGACTCTGGGGTGCAGCATACAATATGGAGTAAGTGCTGTTTGGTTACAGAAAGAACATTGATAAATGTCTGGCCAGTCAGGTCAGACCATGGAGAAGGGGCCAGCACACAGCTCTGAAGCACCTGGCTTGGCACTTTACCATCAGATAGGGACATACTCTTACATTCTGGTTAATGCAGTTTGGACAAAGCTTGAATTCAGTAAATGATATATTACAGTGAAATATTACAATTTATTTTATTTTTAAATTTTATTTTAAAAATATATTTTATTGATTTTTTTACAGAGAGGAAGGGAGAGGGTTAGAGACATCAATGAGAGAGAAACATCGATCAGCTGCCTCCTGCACGCCTCCCACTGGGGATGTGCCCGAAACTAAGGTACATGCCCTTGACCGGAATCGAACCTGGGACCCTTCAGTCTGCAGGCCGACGCTCTATCCACTGGTTTGAGCCAAACCGGTTAGGGCTACAATTTATTTTAAGCTATTTTTTCCTTTGCCTGCCTACTGGGTCTATCCATCTGTTTGCAAAGTGTCAGTGAAGAGGGTATAAATTCTTTATCGTAAGAATCCAAGAATATTCTAGATTTTGGTAATGACATCATTTCATACTGTGTTTTCCATGAGAAGTTTTTGCAGTGCTGTCTGAATGATAATTAAGCCACACAATATGCACGTGAGCTTAGAAGTTTCTTTTCTTTCTTTTTTTCTCTTAGTGTATGGGAGAAGAAAGGAATAACTAAGAGGGAGTAGGCTGGACAGTGGTGCTGGATGTGTAGATATGACACAGGTCCCTGCTACCCAGACTTCTCTCTCTCTCTCTCTCTCTCTCTCTCTCTCTCTCTCTCTCTCCCTCTCTCTAATTCTTTATTGTTTAAGGTATTACATATGTCTCCTTTTCCCCCCATTGACCTCTCCTCAGCCACCCCTACCCCAAGCACATGCCCTCATCCCCCTAGTGTCTGTGTCCATTGGTTATGCTCACATGCATGCATACAAGTCCTTTGGTTGATCTCTTACCCTCTCACCCCCTGCCTTCTCTCATAGGTTGGACAGTCTGTTAGATGCTCTGGTTCTATTTTTGTTAATCAGTTTATGTTGTTCATTATATTCCACAAATGAGTGAAATCATGTGATATTTATCTTTCTCTGACTGGCTTATTCACTTAGCATAATGCTCTCCAGTTCCATCCATGCTGTTGCAAATGGTAAGAACTTCTTTTTTACCGCCGCTTAGTATTCCATTGTGTAGATGTACCACAGTTTTTTAATCCACTCATCTACTGATGGGCACTTAGGCTGTTTCCAAATCTTAGCTATGGTAAATTGTGCTGCTATGGACATAGGGGTGCATATGTCCTATTGATTGGTGTTTCTGATTTCTTGGGATATATTCCTAGAAGTGGGATTACTGAGTCAAATAGGAGTTCCATTTTTAATTTTTTGAGGAAACTCCATACTGTTTTCCACAGTGACTGCACCAGTCTGTATTCCCACCAGCAGTGCAAGAAGGTTCCTTTCCCTCCACATCCTCGCCAGCACTTGTCGTTGGTTGATTTGTTGATGATGGCCATTCTGACAGGTGTGAGATGGTATCTCATTGTCATTTTGATTTGCATCTCTCGATGATTAGTGACTTTGAGCATGTTTTCATATGTCTCTTGGCCTTCTGTATGTCCACGTTCAAAAAGTGTCTAAGTCCTTTGCCCATTTTTTGATTGGATTGTTTACCTTCCTTTTGTTAAGATGTATGAGTTCCCTATAAATTTTGGAGATTAGGCCCTTATTGGATATAACATTGGCAAATATGTTCTCCCATGCAATGGGCTTTCTTGTTGTTTTGTTGATGGTTTCTTTTGCTGTGCAGAAGTTTTTTATTTTGAGGTAGTCTAATTTGTTTATTTTCTCCTTAGTTTTCATTGCCCTAGGAGCTGTATTGGTAAAGATATTGCTATGACATATGTCTGATATTTTGCTGCCTATGGATTCTTCCAAGATTTTTGTGGTTTCCTGTCTTATGTTTAAGTCCTTTATTCATTTTCAGTTTATTTTTGTGAAAGGTATAAGTTGGTGGTCTAGTTTATTTTTTTTGCATGTATCTGTCCAATTTTCCCAACACCATTTATTGAAGAGACTGTCTGGACTCCATTGTATGCTCTTGTCTCCTTTATCAAATATTAATTGAGCATAATGTCTTGGGTTGATTTCTGGGCTCTCTCTTCTGTTCCATTGGTCTCTATGTCTGTTCTTGTCCAGTACCGGGCAGTTTTGAGAATAGTGGGTTTGTAATACAGCTTGATATCTGGTATTGTGATCCCTTCTACCACTTTTTCAAGTGTGGCTATTTGAGGTCTTTTTTTTTATTCCATATGAATTTTTGGAGAGTTTGTTCTAGGTCTGTGAATTATGCTGTTGGTATTTTAATGGGGATTGCATTAAATCTATAGATTGCTTTGGGTAGTATGGACATCTCAATGATGCTGATCCTACCAATCCTTGAACACGGTATATTCTTCCATTTGTTTATGTCTTCCTCTATCTCTTTTTTCAATGTCCTGTAGTTTTCTGAGTACAGGTCTTTTACCCCCTTAGTTAAGTTTATTTCTATGTATCTTAATTTTTTTGGTGCAATGGTGAATGGGATTGTTTTTTTCTCTTTGTTTCTGTGAGTTCATTATTGGTGTATAAATAAGTCATAGATTTCTGGGTGTTAATTTTGTATCCTGCTACATTGCTGAATTCATTTATTAAATCTAGTAGTTTTTTTGATGTAGTCTTTAGGGTTTTCTATGTACAATATCATGTCATCTGCGAATAATGACAGTTTTACTTCTTCTTTTCCAATTTGGATGCCTTTTATTTCTTCTTGTTTGATTGCTATGGCAAGCACTTCCAGTACTACCAGACATCTCTCTTTAAACATCACAGCATGACCTCTTTTGATATCCACTTGCCATGGGATGAATGTTTGTGTCCCCCTCAAAGTTCATAAATTGAAATCTTAACCCCCCAATATGATGCTGTTGGGATGGTTTTGGAGAAGTGTCAGGTCATGAATTTCCCAAATGAATGGGATAGAGTCCCTATAAAAGATGGGAAAGCTCCCCCCACCCTCCTGCTCTGTGCCATGTAAGGATACAACAGGAAGACAAGCATCTGCAAACTGGGAAGCAGGGCCTTACTGACACACGGAGCTGCCGGCACCTTGACCTGGGACTTCCAACCCCCGAACTGTGAGGAGTATCCTTAGTTATAGGAGTTCTGTTCAGCTGGTTCTCTAGGTTGGTTGTTTTATAATTTAGTTGTAATTTTAAAAAATATATTTTTATTGATTTCAGAGAGGAAGGGAGAGAGAGAAAGAGATAGAAACATCAATAATGAGAGAGACTTATCGACCGGCTGGCTCTTGCAGGCCCCACACCAGGAATTGAGCCTGCAACCTGGGCATGTGCCCTCACCAGGAATCGAACTGTGACCTTCTGGTTCATAGGTCGATGCTCAATCATTGAGCCATGCCAGCCAGGCTCAGTTGTAATTTTGACATGGTTTAGGGAGTAGGTGAGCACAATGTTCACTGACTCTGCCATCTTAACTGGAACCTAGAACCGGAACCTGGGTGTTGTGTAACCCACCCAGGCTGAGGCATTCTGTTACAACAGCCAGAAGGGACTAAGACAACACTCATCTCTCTGAAACTCTTCTCAGTCACCATTTTTTCTTGTGCTATATTGTGTGGGACTGTCATTTATTTCTAGATAAGGTTGGAGATTGTTTTGTCAAGGAACTGTTATACCTGCGACCCTCCCCTCCTGAGTAGGCATTTACTCTGGGTCACTGTGTGGGATTAAAATGGCCATGACCCTTTCTGTTCAGGGCCAAGGCCTTCTGTAGCTCAGTGATGGATTCTCTGGCAATTGTTATGCAGCCATGCCTTTGCTCACACCACCATTCTGCCTTGCATGCTCTTATTTCTCTTTTCTTTTACTTGAATATTTTTACATTCATAAAGCTTTAGCTTTAGTTGCATTTCCTTTGTGAAACCAGGCCCCTGGCACATATTACCCATACTGTATGTTTGTCCATCATTGCATTCTATGCTATGACATTTCTTGTGCAATTGTTCTATATCAATTGTTCTAATGATAAGACAGTGGTTAACACAAACTGCATAGGCATAAAGAAAGGTTTGAGTTAATTTACGTGAAAGTGATGATTGTAAGCTATCAATCTATTAAAATATGTACAAGCTAAAATATAACATTTTTGAGATATTCAGTTTTTATAATAAGTCATCTCCCCAGGAATGATAAAAAATTACCAAATGCAGAAACTCTTTACACTTGGTCTCCTCCAGAGTCTAGTACCGTGTCTCAAAAGAAGACATGCTTATAAACTGTGGGTTGCTTGATTGTTTTCCATATTTAAAGTTATGCCATCTGCTGAACTATTACCACGCATATCCCATGATGCTTTCCCAGTTTTTATATAGACAGGGAGCCCAGTGAAGTGTGGATGAATTCCTAAAAGGTTAGATGCTGATTGACTGATTAGCTCCTTGGCAAGGAAAGTATTTCTCTCTCACATCATTACAGATGCATGGCTGGATCTTTCAGGAGTCTGTTTTTGAGAGGTACAGAACAGTTCAAACATGTTTCACAGTAGGAAGGTTTTTATTACCATAGAAAGTAGCTTCAAGGCTCCATCAGAATATCTTGATACCCAGGCCATCTGGAAAGGGAGCACTCGCAGGTGATTCTCCGACACTCATCATCGATGCAAAGCCCAAGCAGCCCAGGGTGGGATCCCCATGTATCTTCCATTACCAGGAGTTAGTTCCATGGGGCAAAGGGGAAATTCCTCAGGAGGATTTCTGCATTTGTGTCTCCTCTTTTTAAAAGTCAGGTTATTGAGGTGTAGTTTGAAATATTTTTATTGATTTCAGAGAGGAAGGAAGGGAGAGAGAGAGAAAGACATCAATGATGAGAGAGAATCACGGATTGGCTGCCTCCTGCATGACCCCGAATGGGGATTGAGCCCACAACCTGGCATGTACTCTGACTGAGAATTGAACTGTGACCTCCTGGTTCATAGGTCAACGCTCAACCACTGAGCCACACCAGGCAGGCTTGAGGTGTAGTTTAAATACAGCAAAACTTCATATTTCCTTTTAGGGTTTATCTTAGCAGCTAAAATGTGAGGGATATGGTGACACCAGGTAGTCACCATATATAGTTCCTATATATCCTTTCTTCCTGGTCAACTCTTCCTGCCCATATAGTTTTATTTGGAATCTCAGGCTTTTGTTAAGTTTTTATAGATTAAAAATAATTAAATTGACAGATATGTCAATCATTTCTGTTTTGCCTGCTCTAGGCACTCTCTTCCCCTGACTCCACAGCTGATCTGAGCTGCTTTTAGGCCATCATATGGGACAAAGTCACCCCTAAGTTCCAATTGCTGAAATGAGTAGGTTATTCTGGAACTCATGATCTTTTTCTTCCCCTATTCCTTTTTTTTCTCAGCAGTATGCAAAACTTTTTGTTATTATTGAGTGTTCTCCTTGATTTCACATCAGAAAGATTGGAGGAGATGATGTCATGAATTGGGCGAATGCAAGGCACCAAGTGAGGGAAAATTTGATTCCTGCAATACAAAGTGATTTTCTGGAAATTTGAAGAACTCATCTCAGGAATCTAAGTACTCCATTTTCTTTTGGGCAAGAACCTTACCCTTTTCTTGCCTGTGTGGTCAAATCAGGCCCGGCCTCACCACATTTCCTCCGCCATCCCATTTGCAGGCAAGCATCAACTGTGACAACAGTAAGCACTTTGGGCCTGGGGCCAATTGGTTACTAAAAAGGGGGTAGAAGTTCCCATTTGCTTATAGTACCTGAAACACCTGGGAACAGCCTGTCATTGCGGCTACTGTTACTGTTATCGTTGCTTCTTGCCAATACCCTTGAATGTCTTGTGATAGAGAACACAAGAAATTACATTTCAGATGGGGTCATGCCTTTTCTTCTCCTTTAGAAAGGCTTTTTGAATGTGGTGCAGGGGTTTTCAAAGGAAATTCACTAGAGCCTCAATCTGGATCATGACCTTGTGTAGCAGAATGGCGTTTGGCACGCGGCAGGGCTGCCTTGGGTCCTGTCCATGCGGCTTAGTGGTGACTGCACATGCTGGAAGGTCTTCATCACAACACTCAGTTTCCACCGGAACAGATGGAATGACATTATACACTGTGGCCCTAAGTTAATGGAGAATGATTTAAAAACAACAACAAACATAATAGAAGTTGTACATCTAAATGAGGGTTGTGCCCTTCAAAAGTTGTAGCATGGAAGGCAATGCATTTAACCCATTGACACTTTTCTGAGCCAAGCAATGTTGTAACTTCTGGTGTGAAGTTGCCTTCAGGGTCTGTGGCACATTAAAAATATATAAAGTATTTATTATGCTTTTTCTGGATTACAAAAGTTGTATAGGTTGGTTGCAGAAAGTTTGGAAAGCACAGGGAAGAACAATTAAAAAATAACTGATCCATAATCTCAGCATCCTGAGAAGACCCCTATCAAAACTAATGCACATATTCCTGGAAATTTTTATACATCTGCAAACATTGGGGGTCATGCAGGAGGTAACCAATCAGTTATTCTCTCTCATCATTGATGTCTCTCTCTCTCTCTCCCTTCCTTCCTCTCTGAAATCAATAAAAATATTTCAAACTACACCTCAATAACCTGGCTTTTAAAAAGAGGAGACACAAATGCAGAAAAACACATACATGACACATGGATGTTTAGTCACTGAATTGAGTCAGTAATCTTTATACCGTCATTTAGGTTGCTTAGAAATATGTTGTGGCACATTGCTTTCAGTATCCTCGATGGTCCAAATATTTTTCTTGAAGTGGACGGATTTTGTTTTTGGAAAGAGTCAGAAGTCACTTAGAGCCAAACGTAGTTATCTCTATTACAAAACTGGCTAATATGTTTTGGGAAAACCTATAAACTCATGTGACTATAGAATAATAAATTTGGTTTTCTTGGGTTGGTCAATCTGACTTAATGTTATATCCCAAAACCAGGTTCCATAAATGGTTTAAACTATGGCAAATCATTGGCTTAAGCGTGTGGATATCAAAGGTGCATAGTTTGAAGGAGAGGGTGCTCTTTTAGATATAGGATTTCTGGTTTTATAGTTAAGGAACATGAATCACTCACTGCAAAGTAGAGTAGAGGATTTTCTCCCCCCAGCTTGGGGCATTTGTGTTTTAAGTGGTATGGTGACCAGGTAGCATTCTCACCTTTTTGAAAACCATCTTTGGCAGGATCCTGAACCTCTATTAGCCTGGCCAGGATGTTAGTCTGATTGTGAAGACTGCTTCTAACTTTATGAATGTTAGCTGGGGTCAACTCTTCTCTACTTTATGTAAATGTATTGTTTTCCCTTGTGTTGGGGCAATCAAAAGATGGTCATAGGGGGGTTATGTTTTCAAAATATCACCAGTTAAATACATTACCATTTTGAAATAATGAATTGTTTCCAATTAATTAATTAAAATACATTAATAATTTAGTGCAATTATAAAAGAAGACCAAACCCATCAATTAGGACCTTGGAGTTCACTTTCCTGGAGTTCATCATCCACCACCGGGGTCTATTCTACAAATGCTGGCTTCCTTGCTAGCCTCTTGGGCAGTTACAGAGATCTTTGCAGGCCAGATATGGCTTTATTAATACAAACATATTGTATTGTGAATGGCGACTTAATACTAGAAATTAATATCTTGATCCCCAACTTTGCTAATCCCTATTTTGTCTCCAATAAATGTAGATGATAACTTGGGAAAAATGGAAGTTGGGAGCTGGCTTGGCTCTAGTAGACTTCTCTACCAAGAAGATAAATTGCCCTTTTCTGATTTAGCTATCAGACTTTGTATAGACTCCTTCAACCAATTCTTCTGTTCTAAGACTTCTTTGGTTTTATGGGGCTTATACTTTGTGAGGTTCTAGATTCAACTATCATTTATTAAGCCCTATTATGGAGCAGATAGGGTGAAAGCCCATTTTACAAGAATTCTCATTTTATTCCTATATCAATTCAATTTTTATAAGAGGTTCAGAGGGGGGTTAGTAACTGGCCCAAGGTCATACCATTCAATAATGAGGAGGTTGGAATTTAAGTCCAAGTATTGGGATTTCAAGGCCAGGATGTATTCCATCATGGATCTCTCATATGTCATTCATTCATTCATTCAATGCATTTATGCATTTGTTACTATTTTATGTCTCCTCCCATTAAAATGTCAGCCCCCAAAGGCAGGAACTATGTCATGGTCACATTGTATTTCCATAAGTCTTAATGTAGTAGGTGCTCAACAATGGTTTTGTATTGTGTAGTGGAGAAAGACCACCTGCTTTGAAATTCTGGCTTAGTGACTCTCTAGCTGTGTGATGCTAGGCAAGTGACTCAACCTCTTTGTGCTTGTTTTCTTACCTGAAAAACTGGGAAAAATAATAGTGCTGACTTCATTGGTTGCTGTGAAGATTAAGGTGCTTAGAATAGAACTTGGTTCAGGTAAAATACTTAAGTCCTAACTATTCTTATTATCTGTTGAATGAATGAAATGTTTGCGTGTCTTTCACATACTAGACTTGGAATAGAGGAGTAAACAGTTCATTGTCCCAGTCCTCCTGAAGGACAGGGTGGAACAGCAGGATAAGTGCTCTGAGAAAGGAAATATAGGATGCTGGGCGGGGCACAGATGAGGGAGGGTCAGGGAAGCCTTCCTTGAGTAAGTGATATCTAGACTGAAATCTGAAGGATGAATGAGCACTCAAGTGGAAGACAGCAGGGAGGGGTTAGGGTCCAGGTGGAAGGAAAAAAGCATGTGCAGAGGCCTCAGAAGAGAGAGCAATATGGTGTGCCTACCAATTACAATGCTTTCAATTGCAAATAATATTAGGTCCAAATAAAAGTGGTTTTAATAGTAAGGAAGGAAATAGTAATCATGTCATTCCCAAGGACAAGAAGCCTAAATTTAGGCATTCCAGGGTTAATTAATCCTATGGCTCAACTATGCCTCCAAATTCTCTCTCATTCCACTTGCCATCCTTTACATCTGGCTTATCCGGTTGGGTTGGTCTCCCCTTATGGTACCAAGATGGCCCCAGGATGGCGTTATGTGCAGACAGTCACATGCCTATTTAGGAGAGAGGAGAAGCTTCTCAGAAGCCCAGGTTTCCCCTTCAGGTCTCAATGGTCAGAATGGCATGCCCTGTCCTCTCTTAAAACCAGCCACTAACAAGGGAAGCTGTGTTACCATTGACTTAGACTGATCAACATTCATTCCCTGGGGCTGAGGCCAGCCCTCCAGAGGGCTGTGGTTGCCTGATACTGGAACAAAATTGGACTTTAGTTTAGGAGGGAATATGTGAAGTGGGGTGAGAGTGCTATTGGGAAGGCAACTAACAGGAACCCCACAGTTCCCTTTGTGCCCTGAACTGCAATGCTCCTGTACCATAGGGGCAGCCCCTTGAAGCAAGGGAGATGTTGACCTGAGAGAATGTCTTGCCCCCCAACAGGGCATAAGAACACCGTAATCAGATGATTATAATCGAGAGAAACAAAAACAGTTTCTCCATCTCCTTTTGGACCATGGCAGAAAACAGAGAGAATAAGTCCTTGCATTTTAGTGGACATCTATACTTTTGGATCATTTCCCCTCCATTCCCCAACCAGTTTCTCTTTCTAATTTGATGACGTGGGTAGTTGAAGGTAATGGTGTATACATATAGAGGGTAGGTTGGGGTAGGGTAGATAGGAGAAAGAAAAATATAAAGCAATCATGGATCTTAACCTTTTCTGTAGGATAGTGGCCTCCTTGATGAGATCTCCTCCACTCAGATGCTACTGGATCACTGCTGCGGACAGGGAGCTCAGCATCTCACAAAGCAGCCTTTCTGTTGGACGTTTAATCTCCTATGCCTTTGTCCTCTCTCTGAGCTTCTAGTAAAAAAAGCTCTTTGATGTCCCAGGACTCTCATCCTTCCTCTGGACATCTGGAGTTCTACCTGCACCTACAGTCCACAAGTTTGTTAGTTCACTGGATCTATTGCCCAAACCCCAAAGCCCAGGCTTGCTCAATCAATTGCAAACACCTGCTGAGTCCATGGTGGATGCCATGCGACTATAGTCTTATAATCTGCTCATTTTGTCTTAACTTACTTGGCCGATCTTCCTGGATACCAGACCTTTCTGATGTAGGCACTGGGCACCACATGCTTCTTCATATCTTCAAATCTCTTCAGTTCCTGACATCAGCCTGTTCTGATCAGACCACAGTAACTCTAAGACTGATCTCCACACTGCTCTGCTACCTCCCCACTCCCAGGACAGGGAGTCCATGTGCCTCCAAGTTCTCCTTGAGTCCCATCAATGTAAATGGTGAGGATGGTGAGGATATACCTGTGTATTTGCTGTCACTCCTTGATCAGCCTTGGTTCTGAGCTTGTGTTTCTTGCCTACCCCTCCTCCAAGCACACTGAGGATTTCATGCTAAGGCATGCCTACCCAGCTCCTGGAGGCAGGGATATTATGGCTTCTGGGGCTGCAGAAAGGCTTCACTGTGTCCCCCACCTTTCTGTCTGGTCCCCTTAATGGCTAGTGATGAGCACTTGAAGGTGGTGGGCCAGGGTGACAATACAGAGCCAAGCTCCAGCCATGATGGCGCTGAGACCTAGGCCTGCTGCCACCACTCTCCAGCCCTCAGAGATGGGATAAAGGGCATCCTCCTACTCCATGCTCATTCCTTGGGAACATCTGGCATGTGGCACACTGGTGTGGCATGGCAGCGGCACCCGCCGAGCCAGAGAGGAAAGAGCCCTCCTGTCAGACTGGCTTTGTGCCTTGTTTACAGCATATTTTTATCTCACTTTCACTTTTGCTTTTTTCCTTCATTTCTGAAATTTAAATATTTGATGTCAGCTCACTTATTTTTATGACAATCCCCTTTCCCTTCCAAAAACAGAGAGTAAAAGATGCAAAGCCCATGGGGGCATCTGTCTCCCACTTAATTAGGCCCCTTTCCTCTTGCGTGACACTAGCAGTAGTGACTGCAGGCTGTTCTGTTCTACCCCTGCTCCGTCCTGCACCAGCCCCTCACCATTATTCCCCAGCACCCCCATGCAGTCCTGCTGAGCCACAGCTGGGGACACGGTTTCAGGGAGAATGCTGGGTCCTTCTTTGAACCTGGGTGAACGACAGGTCTATCCTCTTGCATGAATTTTATTTTCTGTTTGTGAATTCATTGTAGGCAACCATGTTTGAGTATAATAGCTTCTCTTAAATGAGAACTAGCTCTGAATATGCCTCTTCAAGACCTAGGTCTGAGCAACGAGGCTGGACCAGCCACCAGGATGTGATATTTCTAGCCCAGGTTTTGACTCTCGACTTAGACAAGCTCTCTGTGCCCCATCTGGTCTATGGAGGAAAGGCTGTCTCTTACTCCCCCCTCCATGGAGATGAGACACTCTAAGGAGAGAGCTTAATGCTCTCTGGTGGAAGGGAAGGTTATATATTTCAACAAGGTTGTTGTGATTCCTTGTTGCTCCTCTCAGAGCCGATCTCCTCCTCCTCCAAGCCCTAGTTGGTAGAGGACCATCAGGTTTCCTTTTCACTTCTCCTCTACAGCTTCCCATCTCCTGGGCTTGTACAAAAAGCCTGCAGTGTCCCCTTGGTCAACCCCTGTCCAAGCCCCAGTTGCCCTGTGAAGTGGAGGTTCCTCCCTCCTCCTCCTCCCAGCACCCAGCTCTGCTAAGCTGAGAGGGAGGTGTGTTGCCATTGCTGGTGGTGGCCTCACTCTCCCCCGCCCCAATGGCTTGGTAACCAGAGAGCTGAGGCCCTCCCTGTCTCAGGACCTTATGCGGCAGAAGGGCATGTGTAGCTGATGCTGGGATGGTGCATTTTTGTGTTCGTGACGTTTCATACAATCTGCCTTACCTTTGAAACATGAATAATGGGGAGGACATTTAGATTGCTTTCATAGAAAACATAATGGAGGTTCTGAGAGGTTAAATAATGTGCTCAGCCTCCACTTAGTGGCTGAATCTGGGAGAGAACCCAGGGCTCCTGACCCGGATATAAATTTCTTGTCTCTGTATCTTACTGGCTACAGACCTGTCATCTCAGTAGAGTGGTCTCTCTGCTGTTCACGTTGTGCCTGGCACTGCCTTCGTCCATCCTCCTCACCTGGGGGTCCCCCAGGTTCAGTGTCCTGTCCTTCATTAAGCACTGAGCTGTAGACAGCACAGGTGGTCCAGAGAGGGGATCCCCAGGTGTCTGTGTGGGTAAAAAGGTATGGGTTGTGAGATGTGTGGGTGGGAGGAGGCCGAGGAACACATGTTCCATATTAATCTTTATTTCAATGAAGTTGTTTGAGTTCATGCTTTATTGCGGTGCTTTAAAATAATGTGTTTCTAACGGTGCCCCCGGGGGTAGCACTTGCACTTTGGAGATCCTATTGCTGGAGTGGCTCACGAGACCAACCACAATAATAGAAAATGAGGCACCCCCTGGTGCACCATCTGAATTTATAATAGCAATTTCTATGATGCCCCGAGGCCAGCTCTGTTTGTATTTGAGAACGTGAGAGAGCGTGGCACTGAGGGGGCTCCTCCCTTCCCGTCCTGTTTTGATCCTGCCCTTGGTCACCTGGGCGAAGGCCTTCCTCAGGCCGCTGCATCTGCCCCACATCCATAGTCTCAGAGGAGCTGACCATCCTTGCACCCACAGTGGTCTCCGTGGTGGGGGAGGTGGATGGAGGGGTGTGGTCTCCTCCTGTCTGTCAGCCCTTCCCTCCTCCCTCCTCCTGCCTCTCCACCCTGTGTGCAAAGCAGAAAGGCCCTCTGGGGTCTCCTGTGCCTTCACCGTCAAAGCGGTGAAATATGAAATGACAACATAATGAAATGAACTTGGTCTCATTAAGATTCCAAATGGCTGGCTGGTTTTTTTCCCCCTTTTCCGACTCAGCCGCAGACCCACACCATGGCGCAGAAGGCAGAAGTGGGTCAGTGCTGCCGGGGAGGGAGGAGGAGTGTGGCAGGAGAAGCCAGGACAAGGGGCCAGTGTGGTTCAGGCTAGGACAGCAGACCCAGGGATGAGGCCAACGGAGGAAGAGCTGAATCATCCATCAGAGTTTCTGGAGGCAAGAGCACAGGGTTTGTCTGGTGCCGCTGGAAACAGCCTCACAGAAAGTCTTCCTGGACCCAGGAGAGGGGTGGGGTGGGGTGGTTACACGAAGATGAGAAATCCCCACTTCCTAACATGCTACTTAGTGATTTCTCTGCAAACATTTGATGTGAAAAATGAACAACAGCACCCCCTTTCTTCATCCAATAAAAATAAAGCCTGAGTTATCGAGTGTGTGAGCAGCGTTTGCACCTGGTTATGCATCCTCCGTGGGCTTGTGTGTCCTTCAGCCTCATGACAGAAGCCTGGGGAAGGCCACAGTGGTTCATTCATTCCTCAGACCTTACTGACTCCCTACCATGCACCAGGCACTGTGAGAGGCATCAGAGAGCCAAAGACGAAGGCAGCATTTACCCTGGCCTCAAAGACCATGTGGTTTTGTGTGTGTGTCCTGTGACCATGACCTCAACTCCTTGCTTGCTTTTCCAGTGCAGAGAGCATCTTAAGCCATTTTATCTGTGGACTGCTCTCATTTATGAAGGAGTCTTCAGTCACCAGATATTAGCTCAGTGGTTCTCTACCTGGGCTGCTTTTAGAGCATGCTGATGACGAGGCCCAAGGTGAGGTTTGACACTCAGTGTATGCATGCAGATAGAGTTGATTGGTTGGACTCATGCCTTACTGGTCAGTAGATATTTAATCATGATCCCAGAACCTACCCAAAACTAATAAAAATTCCTGGTGATGGAGGCTTAGTCATAGATAGGTCTTTTTAAAAAGCTTTCCAGGTGATTCTAACGTGCAGCCAGAGGTGGTTTTGGGGGGCAAGACCCATGTGTGGTATTCAAACCATCAAGGCCAGAATGCCACCAAAGTCCCATGAGCTAAAGTTGGAGACAGCTGAAGTCCTGCTCTCATGCCCCACCGGGGTCCCTGGCTATAAAGTGACGTCATTGCCAAAGCGGGGGGTGGGGGGAATCACTGAATGTGGAGCTGCCACTTAGCATAGGTGAGAGGAGGAAAAGCTGGAGCTTTCAGCATTAGAATCTTAAAAGCAGAAAGAGGCCTGATTTAGTCCCCTCTTTTCACATATAACAAAACTCAGGGTCAGGTGCCTTCTGATTTCTGTGGGGGGTTATCTGATACCTGCCCCAGGGCCCTCAGGCAGCCCACTTGAAAATTCTTTAAATTTTTTTTTCAATTACAGTTTACATTCCATATTATTCTGTATCAGTTTCAGGTGTATAACACAGTGGTTAGACAATCATATACCTTACAAAGTGGTCCCCCCAATATTTCCAGTACCCACCTGGCACCATGCATAGTTATTGACTATGTTTCCTATGCTGTACTTTACATCCCTTTGACTATTTTGTTACGAGAATTATTTTTATAGCTGGAGAATATGAGACAAGGAAGCTGCAAGGACAGGCTTTTTAGCAAGTACCTCTCAAGATGGGGGCATTATCAGGCCAGGAGAAACTCTTCAATCTTTATAGTTGTGCTTAAGGTGTGAATGATTACCTATAAAAAACAACTTCCCCTGACAAAACAGCTTTGCTGATGTGGCTGCCTGTGCTGAGGCCGAGGACAACATGTTTGTATCGTGCAGTGGCTCAGAGCCACTGAAGGAAGACACCTCTGTAACTACAGGTTGTTGGCCTCTCTGTGTGGCACCTCCAGGCCCTTCAGCTGGTATGGTGGCTCCATGGTACCAATTGCTCATGAACTTCTGACATATTAACCTCATGACCGCACAACTCACATACCCAGGTAGCCTTGTCTTCTTGCTCCCTCTTCTGTATTTCCTTGTTAGAGGACCGGCCCACCTTGAGGTGCCTGCTCTGGGAACCCGTTTCCCAGAACCAAAGCTTTTTTGTTTTGTTTTGTTGTTTCAATACTCACCCAAGGATATGTTTATTGATTTTAGAGAGC
This sequence comes from Myotis lucifugus, assembly GCF_000147115.1. Classification (NCBI taxonomy): domain Eukaryota; kingdom Metazoa; phylum Chordata; class Mammalia; order Chiroptera; family Vespertilionidae; genus Myotis; species Myotis lucifugus. Next base: position 1,184,104 of record NW_005871082.1, read on the forward strand.
TGAAGGAAAGGGTGGAGGAAGGAAGGGAGGGAGAGAGAGAGAGAGAGAGAGAGAGAGAGAGAGAGAGAGATAACATCAATGAGAGAAAGAAACAAGATTGGTTGCCTCTCATACCCCAACTGGGGACTCCCTGAAACCTAGGTATGTGCCCTGACTGGGAGTCAAACCTTTGACCTCTTGTGTATAGGATGATGCTCCAACTAGCAACCACAGAAGCCAGGGCTCAGAACAAAAGGTTTGAAAGACTTTGGCCTCCTACACTTGCTTCTGCTGCCTCCACCTGCCACAAGTCCACACTCACCATGGAAGTCCTGGAGTCCTGTCCCAAGGGCTCAGGAACAATTGTTTCTCTTATGTGCCTGGCATTGTTCTAGGCTCTGTCACTCATGCCATCTGGTTTAGTCACTATAGTCCTGTGTTAAGCATGACCTCCATTTTACAGATGAGGAAACTGAGGCTCAAGACAGGTAGATTCCAGAGCTGGAAAGGGCAGAGATAAGAAGTTCAAACTTAGTGTAATGCTTCTACTATATGTTGACTGCAGCTTTAACCCCTTTGGTTCTGACAGACTACTGGGAAAAAAAGAGAAATGACCTGGGAGCAATGGAAATTAGCTGCTCAGTTCTCAGAAATAACTTCCAACTCAGTGGTCATTCAGGGTACAGGACTGTTGCATCTATTAGAGCACAATGCTACCTTTCCCTTCTCTTTCATCTCATCCCATGTGTCCTACATATTCTTCATCTTGTCAGGAGGTGTGGGTGGCAGGAAAAGCAAGATTCTTGGACTATCCCAGAAGACAAAACCCACTTAAAACTCAAGACTCAGGAAGCAGATAAATGAAAGCAAAGGACACAGTCTCCCTTGGGCAGAGCAAGGTGGGAAAGTCATAATTCATCCATGAAGTGTCAGCCAAAAAATCTTAAAGGAACTGAGTGAGATGTGGGTGTGCTGCATGAATACAGTGATGGGAGATGCATGGAATGGGGAAGCTGGGAAGCTGGAAAAAAGAGCCCAGTATCAGCCTCCCCCAGAGGATGCAGTGATGAGGCAGGCTCCATCAGAGACTGGCAGCCTTCACTCCTTCCTCCAATGGGTCAAACTCAATACTAAGAGTGCTTTGTGTGGAGAATGCAGGTGCTGGGAACCAACAATTGCTCCTAGGTAGTAAGGTTACGAGGGAAGAAATGGAGATATTCCTCTGGCATCAACTTTATCAACATTCTTTATGTGAGACGTTGAGGAGTGCACCATTCCTAATGGGAGTGTGCACTAACCTTTGCATAATGGTACAGAGGGTGATGCTCTGAGTGTAAACAATTGTATACATGCATATTGCTGTGTCTGGTCATGTTTACACCTATACTTCCATGTACAGTTACTCTGGGGTGATGCACTGGCACTTGGCACTGGGGTGCTTCAAAGGATCCAAGACATGATGTTCAGTGAGAGAGTAGACAGCTGGTTGGTAAGATTTTTGGAGCAAAACCTAGAACTTGTAAAATCAGAGAGATGTTGCAATGAGTTCACCAGTTGAAAGGCTAGAAGTTAAGTTCGGATAAGTCTGCTAGGGTAGGAGATATCAAGGAAGCACCTTGGAACCCAAAGTGAGGTCTAGAATCTGACAATCAGTTGGAGAGATGCCACCAGTGCTCCATGTGAGAGCCAGTGAGGTGTGCACTGATTTTAAAGAAAAGGCTTTGTTCTGGCCCTGCTGAGGTTGTGGTTTTAGCCCTAGCCAGGGAAGTAGAGACTTCAGGCCATTTCTTGTTCCTTTCTCCCCTGAGTTCACCTTGTTAAACTCATGGGAGAAAAGTTAGTATCTGGAAAGACTTGGTCATTTCCAAGTTATTTATGGTACAAGATTTCAGGCAGAAGATTGAAGAGGAAAATACTCTGGATTTTTGCATTATATTGTTGCTCTTGCCCTGGCTGGTGTTTCTCAGTGGTTAGAGCATTGGCTTGGGCACTAAAAGGTCACAGATTTGATTCCCAGTCAAGGGCACTATGCCTAGGTTGCAGGTTTGCTCCTGGTCCCTGTTCAAGGTACATGCGGGATCTCTCTCTCTCTCTCTCTCTCTCTCTCTCTCTCTCTCTCTCTCCCTCCTTTACTCCTTCCCTCCTTCCCTTCCTCCCTCCCTTCTACTCTCTTTGAAAAGCAATAGAAAAAATATCCTCTGGTGAGGATAAACAACAACAATAAAAAGACTCTTGGTCTCAAGGAGTGTTCAATCTAGAGGGGAAGAGAAACATGCAAGCAGATAACTCTAATGTGAGTTAAAAATAGCCTGTAATGAGAATAAAGTGAGGGAAAGTGAAAAATTATCATGGGGGAGACTTAGGGGCAGTGTCATGGAGGAGTTGACCATTGACCTGGGCCTTGAAGTGTGGATATGATTTTAATTGAGTGGGGAAGTGAAGAGGAGGAAGTAGTCAGGAGGGAATTTGGGATGAGGGAAGAGCATGAGTAAGAGCATGGAGGTGTAAAAAAGTGTGCAACAAGTCTGCAGAAAGGCAACTTATCCTGCGTGGCTAGGATTTAGGGGGCTACTGAGGAGAGGAGATGAGACTGAAAATACTTAGTATATTCAATGAGGAGAATCCAAATAATTATATAATCCTCCCACTTAAACTGGCTAGTGGGTAAGGGACCAGAGGGGGGACCGGGTCTAGAAATAATATATTACCTTAAGCACATGCAGTTGCTTCAACGTATTTTCCCTGCCCTTGTTGTGAGAGTGTAGACACCTCTTCTGTGCTTGTAAGATCATGCTCTATTTTCCTTACCTACATACTCTCAGACCTTCCTGAACACTGGTATCCCAGCCCCCGACCTCTAGTAGATGTACCTCTTCACAGCAGCACAGTGGGGCAGGCAGAGGGCCAGGTGACCATTCAACAAATATCACTGAACTTGGTAGGAGGAAGCAGTCATGGATTGCAAATCAGGTGCAAAGTCATGCATTCTGCAAGTCAGCTAGAATAATTTCAGACCCTGGACCTCCTGCTGAAGTGAAAAATGACGTTTATAGGAGGAAAGCTTAGAATTAGTCCTCTAAAATGGTAGTGAAGCAAATTCTGTCTTGGCCCTGCTGTGATTGCGATTCCTCCCATTTCTGTCATTCCTTATTATTGTAACGAGTTCTGCTCTCCAAAGTGGATAAAGTCACCATTCAGATAAGATCAGTTTTTGTCTGGTGCAGCCACGTTGATCTGATCACAGTTTGAGTTCACCTTGGGTATTTAACTTCTGGGGGGAAGGGGAAATAAAAATGCCGATGTGGCACAAAAGTAGCAGCAATCATCAGTCAGTTGTCTCCAGGCTCGCTCTCCCTAGCATATCCTTTGGATGGTTATTGGGATTTGGGACACTTTTTACCCCAGTCACCTCTTGCCCTGTTCCAATATTTGAATTGCAGTGGAGATGGTTCCACTAGGGATCGTCTGTCTGCCATTCCTGGTGGAGTTGTCACTGATTGTGGAAGAAATATTAAGTCCCACACTTGCTGAGCCTCATAGGAACTCTCCGTAGTGCTGAGGAAAACGAGAGGGCAGCTGTTGGGAGCTCTCCGTGGTGCTGGAAGCCACACGCTTCTGTAGGGAATTGGAGAGGAAATTGTCCACAAACAGCTCTAAGGATCGTTATTGCCCTACAGGAGGGATGAGATAAAACCAGATTAACAAGCTGCTGAGGGTTTGCTGGATGGAAGTCCACCCTAAAAGCTAACGACCACATGCACATTTGCTCTTATTCTATGATGCCAACTGATTGTCTTAGAATGCTTTATTGATTTAGTTTTCTTCCTGGTGGTGAGGGCAAAAAGTAGATGGTTGTGTTAATTACAGGAAGTATATTTATTGTTCACCTGAAGCACAAGTATAATGAAAGGACCACAATTCATTTATTCTTCAAACATTTTTTTGGGCACTTTTAATCTGCCTAGCATATTAAAGGTGCCGAGTCTTGGACAAACTTATAGCTCACACAGGAATCACATGAGCTGTGACTCCAGGAAGTCTTTATTTTTTCTCTGACAAGTACTATATCTGGTAACTGGAAGCTCTGGACTTCAGGTAGCAGCTGTAGCCAAGAAGAGACCTGGAATGAAGTCCCGGGGATGCTGGGGCTCTCTTTGTGACTTCCATAAACTGAATGTGAGTATAATAGTGGAGGGCCATTGGATGGCTCAAGGCGGTTCTAAAAAAAGCTGAGGCTACTATAATTCTATATGAACTGAATCTTCATCTTTGACTGTTTTTAAAACCCTTTAAGGCTTGAGAATTAGCTTCCTTCTGGGATCTGGATCTCTCAGTTTGCACAAGGGTCTCTGCACTGATTGCCCCGAGGAGTGGGTTGGGATTATGCCTGATGCTGAGGTCTGCACAGGTGTTCATAAAAGGATGTACCCAGCAATGTAATGGTTATTTATATACAACAGGTACTGTATTCTGTGATTTTTTATGAGTGCTTTACCTTACTTAATTCTCAAAAAATATTTTGAAGTAGGTACCATTATTATAACTATATCATGCACTGCTAACAGTAGGGATATGTTCTGAGAAATGCATTGTTAGGCGATTTCATTGTTGTTGTATGAACATCATAGTATATGTGCTTCTACAAACCTAGGTGGTAGAGTCTACTATTGTAATGTATGTGCTGTACTTTTATATGCCTGGCAGAGCAGCAGGTTTGCTTACACCAGCATCACCATAAATAAGTGAGTAATTCATTGTGCTATGACGTTAAGGTGGCTACAGTGTCACTACACAACAGGACTTTTTCAGCTCCATTATAAGCTTGTGAGACCACCATCATATATGTGGTCCATCGTTAATTGAAAAATCATTATGTGGCACATGACTGTATTTTATAAAGCAGAAAAATGAGGTACAGAGAGGTTATATCACTTATCAAAAGTCACACAGCTAGTAAATAGCAGAGCCAGGATTTGATACCAGGTAGTCTGCCTCCAGGGTTCATTCTTTTGGTTACCAGGCTATAAAATCCTGAAGATTATAACTTCCTGGGAAGTGGTTCCATGTACCCTGAGGTAAGAAAAATATTTGGATGACTTGCTTCTCCCGTGACTTCATGTTCTTCCTGTAACAAATGTCTGTCTCCTTGTTTTACATTGAGTTACTTCTAAGAATGACATACTTTAATGCCATTTCAGAAATTTTATTAATATCTTAGCTGGAATTTGACCAAGTAATATTCGTCTCATCATTTTGAAAAAAATTATGTCTGGTGGGCCACCTTTTATCAGTCAAGATTCAGGTCCATTCCCCACCCCGCCCCAGAGAAGCCTTTCCTGACCATTCAGTCTAAAATGGCTCTTCCTTCCCTGAACCACTTTTTATTGCATCCTATAGTTTTGTTTTCTTCACAATAGCCTTCACTTGTTGAAAGTATCCACTTATTTATGTGCTTTATGGTTTTCTATGTCTGATCCCTATTAGAATATAAGGTAACGAAGACAGGATCTTTGTCTTGTTTACTGCTGTATTCCCTCTACTTGGAATGTGATATGATCAATAAATGAACTAATGTCCAAGAATAATTTGGTAGGCTCTTGGAGGGAAATCCAGAGAAAGTTGATAAAGTCCTGTGGATTAGGAGAGATTTGCAAGAGCAAGTTTAAAAAGGGAGAAAATGTCAGTGTAGGCTTATAAAAAAACATGGATGGGGGACCACTTCCATTCAGCAAGGGCCACCAGCTCCTGGGAGCCAAAGCAAGAAGGCCTTGGTAGCTGTATTTGCGTGCCTAGTGTGTCTCACCATTCCACCAGAGTTGTTCTGCATGTTAACTTACATTGGAGATTGACATGAAGGAAGGTGTGTGTGTGTGTGTGTGTGTGTGTGTGTGTGTGTGTGTGTGTGTGTGATTTAGGAGAATGAGAAAGTTAACCTGACATAAGCATGTTTTCCAGGAAGTCAAAGGGGCATCTTGTGTCCCCCACCCCTGATGCCTACACTAGAGATTCTACATCCTCAGCAACATAGTCCTCAGATGCTTCAGGCCTTTGCAGCCATTCTAAGAGGGGGTGGGATCATCAGTTTTCAAAGTGACCCACACTTATTTACATGAATTTGAAGATAAATTGGAGAAAAGGTCATGGGGCATGGAAAAGCAAAGTAAAGAGTTAACATTTAAAAACTAAGAATGTGAAGCTGTTGATACATTTGGATTCTTCAGAGGTGATTTAGTCCTATTTGGTTAGTTTTCTGGATGTCTAAATAATTTTATTTCCCATTTTGGCATCAATAGTGCTTACTTATTCCCTTACCAGAGGCTGCAAAGTAGAGAGAAGACTTGAACCAGTTAATTCAGAGTTTGGAAGCAGATGCATCAGGGCATTTGGTGGGGGAAGAGGTTGATTCTCTGGTCCCCATAGTTACATGCCAGATTTTTATATTTTGAGATGTTCTTAGTCAACAACTTCCTAAAATCTATTTTCACTACCAGTGTGCATAGGGCATCAATCACTGAAATCTGCTTCTCATAGTTACCCTTCACACAGCACTCTGGTTTGCCTCCAGAGCAGCCTTTGATGCAGAACTTCTGTTTGCTGATGTCTGTATTTGCAACTGTCCCTGGGGAGTAAAAAATGGGCAGGGTAAGAAGGGCTCCTCAAGGGACTACAGACATGAAAAAGGGGGTGGTCAGAGAAGAGGCAAACTCCCTATTGGAAAGGGGAGAATGAAAGTAGGGAACTTAAACTAATCTCTGTTACCATAAATCAGGGGATAGAGGACTTGGTGTTGAACCCTTTTGATGGGTGTCTTTGGGGGTACAGAGAGGAAGAGGGAAGTGCACAGGTGTGGAAGCCAGAAAGCCTAAGATTGGAATCCTTTTTCTGACCCTCATTTCCCAGCCTTATAGAATACTTCCAAGTGTTTAAATGAGAAAATACATATGAAACATCTGGCACAGAATAGATGCTAAACAAGTGGAAATCCTTATGGGCTTTATAAGTGTCCAAACCTTTTTTTAAAGTTATTTCTCACATATTTATTGAGAACTTTTAAGTCCTAACTATGATTATACTAGAGGGCCGATGCATGAAATTTATGCAAGGGTAGGCCTTCCTTCCCCTGGCTGCCAGCACCGGCTTCCCTCTGGCACCCGGGATGGGCTTCCCGCCCAGCTCCAGCTTTGTCTGGAAGGATGTCTGGTCTAATTAGCATATTATGCTTTTATTATTATAGATATGTAGATGTGATCACTGACCTCCTACACTGTAGACCTTTCCAGTGAGAAAAAGAGCAGCAGTCATCTTTAGGAATATTTCTCAGTGACCTAGTGCTATCACTCTACATTCACATTTGTAACTACTGTGTATCCAGCCCTTGCCAGCTTTGGAGGAAGGAACCATACTCATACAAAGAGAAGCAAGTGGGCCTAAGTAATGGTGATTCAGAATATGGGGGACCGGGCTGGGATAGAACAGGACAGAGAGAAATAACCTCATTTATGAATTCAGCAGACGCATATAGCCTAGCAGCAAAATCTTAGCCCAAGAAAAGGGCTCTGATGGGATTTCCAGGTTAGTGAAGGGTTGGTCTTAGAGAGAAAGCAGGGGATTGCAAGCATGCAAGCTCTTGAAGTTGTGGGCTGAAGAGGTGAAGATGGAGCATATGAAGACTGTGCAAAATGGAAGAAAAAAAGGGAAATCACACGTTGCAGGGAGAGTGGCTCAAGCAGTGGGTTAGGAAACTGAGCAAAGTGCTGGGGCGGCTGAGTGGTATGAGGAAAGCAGATGGTGATCCTTGAGAAGGAGGGTGCAGATGGCAGTGGTGGTGAGGAGGCAGCGTGGGGTGAAGAACAGTCCCAGCTTGGCCACTCGGGGAGGAGAGAGGCTGGAACAAACTCCTCACGCTGGGTGAGCTCTGTGACTCATCGGGCCCCTAGTGCAGTACTGAGGGGGGTGCCAGGGAGGCTTTGTGATTCTCTGTAATGGACCTTGGAGGTTAGACATGAACCTAAAACACCCAGGAATTCCCAGTGAGGAAAGAAAGCTCTGTTACCAAGAAAAGGACACAAGCACCCTGCTCTATTCAAATCCAATTTCCCAGGTTAAGTTTCCACTGCCTGTTTGACCTTGGGCAAGTAATCTGATTGCGTTGGAGATGTTTTTTTTTTTCATCTGTAAAATAAAAGGATTGAGTTAAGTGATACTTAAAATATCCTTAAACTCTAAAACTTTGTGATTCTGAGGAATATTTGAAGGTCTGGATTATAGAGGACAGAGTAGTCTTATTAGTCTACTACGACTACTAGGGTTGCCTGAGAAGAGTAACTGAGAAATAGTGATGGATTCTCTATGCACACCTGTGGTGAAGATAGATTTTAAACAATTGTTGCCTAAACTGTTAGGAAATGGAGGATTTTGGATTAATGAAATGTTTCTAAATATTGGGGTCAGTTGGGTTGCTTTGTAAGGTGGTGAGCTTCCTGTTGCAGGGAGTGCTCAACCATAGGTTGAATGATGACATTTTTGGGGTCATTATAAAAGGAATCCTGCCCCCCTACCCCACCTTTAAGAAACATTATAAAACATGATGTTTTCCTTCAGACTTGTTGAACATGTGATTAAATTACAAATGGTGGTGAATCACATCACTATGTATTTTTCAGAACATAGCGTTTTTTCACATAATAGGTCTTCTGTGGGGGAAAAAGGTTTGTGGTAAAATAACTGGAAAAATTTGAATTAAATAGTGTTAAGCATATTTCTTTAATGCAGGACTTCTCAGAGACTTAAATATATTAATATGCATTATGGATTTTCTACATATATTTGACAACAGGGTCTTTTCCACGGAGTATCTGGTAGGAATAGTGACCCACGAAACCTACTTTGAGAAACGTTGCTTTAAGTGATTGACATATGTGGCAAATCTTTGCCCCTTGAAAGAAGGCATGACAAATTCTCTCTTGTCTTTGGCTAGGTCTGACCATGAAGCCTGAATTGGGGCCTAATGTCCTAGTGGAGAGGTGGGATTCTGGATGATTCTGTTAGACTGACCCAGCTGGTGACCTTAGATGAGTCCCTCCTTGGGTCTCATTTTCATCATATGTCAAATGGGGAGAACTATTCTGAGTCTAATTCTTTTTAGGGTTGAGGTGTCATGATCAAGTCTAGAATAGTAGCTATGGCATTTGAATTTGACTTTGAATCACCTGGGCATCTTGTTGAAGTGCAGATTCTGATTCAGGGTGCCTGCTGTGGTGGGGGTGGGGGGTGGGAGTGGAGCCGAGAGTCTGCATTGCTAACATGCTCACAAGCCATGCTGGTGCTGCTGTGGCCACAAAGTAGTGAGGGTCCAGGAGCCACACAGGTGGCCCTTATCAAGAGCATCTCCTTGTATGGAGCAGCAACCAGCTTTCCCTGGAGATGTGGTCTGTGTCTTTGAAAGGTGTTCATGTGGGAAAAGAAACCACATATTCATGGTGCATATCTAATAATACTTATAATCCTGTGTCCCTGTAACCAGGCTTACCACAGGCCCCTCCAAGGGAATCCCTCTTCCGCTTCCCTACCCCCATTGCCTATGGCTCCCCAGTCAGTTAAGCTATTTTTTGAGTTTGAGTTAAAACCATTTCAGACATATTTTTAACTGCGTCCTGTTCAGAAAGCTGTTAGCATTTGGCAATCATTCCATCTTCTGCGTGAATCCTGGGGAGGGTGTTTCTTTTCCCCCTCCCACAACCGGGCAAAAGTATATCATTTAAAAATAGTTCTAGTGCGTGGGTCAGAGAGAATGGTTGCTGGGGATGAGGAAAGAGATGGGGCGTGGTTTGGACTCCACGATCATCGCTGCTGGCGTTGCCTTTCCTGTGTGTGCTGAGGCTGAGCTGACTATACAGCGTGAAGGGGTGGGGATGCTCTGAGGGTTGTCCAGCAGAGGGAGAGAGCTGATGTGGGGCTAGGGAGGGGCATAGTGTACCAGGCATCAGAAATGAGCCTGGTTGAGCCTCTACAAGCAGACTTGACACCTTTTCTGGCCTAGATCCTGTGACATTCCAAAGCTAGCACATTGCCATTGCCATTATCAGGAAGCTTTTTATTAAGGGCCTCCTGGGAGTAGTACCCATGGGAAGCTTTTTTTTTTTTTAACTTAGCAAACACTTGTATAGCCTTTACACTGTGAGAACCACTGTTTGAGTACTTAAAAAGATATTAACTCATTTAAGCAATAGAGCAACCCTATGAGGTAGGCCCTATCATGGTCCCATTGCATAGAAGGGGAAACTGAGGTGCAGGATGGTCAAACAACTCACCCACGGTGCTGAAGTTTGTACGTGATAGAGTTGGGTTCCAGCACCTGCATTTGGACCTGGACTTGGGGGCCTTCGCCACATATACTATGTATGCGCCTCCCCAGAGAGGTAGGCCCTGCCCCTTTGGCATTCAATCAAAGAGGGGCTCTGCCAGCCCAGTCTGCCTTTACCTATCTGGGTGGGAGGAATGAAATTTGAAACACACAAGAACCTCCATCATAAATGGAGAAAATGATGATTTTTTTTGAAAGCAGCCATCAAGTATTAATAGGTAACTCCCTGCCACTCAAACATTCAAACCCATTAAATACTCCAAATATACCTGGACCATGTTAAGATTTGATCCCCAAGCAGGAAATCTTAAATTGCTCTGAAAATGATCAGAGTGGGAGGAGATAGTTTCCTTCTCAGATTTGTTTCTGGTAAAGTTTTTTGGTGAGATATTCTGTCATTATTAGTGTAAGTTGCTTGCTCCTGGGTGCTCGGGGAGGATGATGCAGGAGCAGGGATACCGTTTCACATCCTAGCCTGGATCTTCTGAGGCTGGAGACCGGAGCCCTGCCCTGAGGGCTGGTTCCTCTCAGTTGGCAAGAGGCTGCCAAATTCAGGGAGCCTGCTGGGAGGCTTCTTATTTCAATGAAATAGGTAGGAAAGGAAAGTGAGGGTAGAGAGCTCCCCATTGCTGATGAAAGTTGGAGACTTCTAGCATTCCTAGGAGCTAGCCTTTCTTGTATCCTCTTGGGGGTGGCTGATACCCTGGTGGAATGGGTGCTGGGAGCTAGAAACCTTCCATGGGAGCTAACCAACTCAAGGCAGGAAAGCTCAGGCTCCCCTCTGGACTTATGCCCTCACATGCCTGCAGATCTTACATTCATTTGTTCTGCTTTTGTCCTATGCCACGGTTCTCCTGATCAGGTGCCTGGCTTATAGAATTCAGGGAGAGCTGCTGTTAGCTCCCTGTGTCCTTTCACTGGCTGCAGGGACAACTCTTTCTGTACAGGTCCTCTCCTTGAAGAAGCCAGGCCCCTCTGTGGTGCTGTCTGCACTGCATGGTGCATATCTAATAATACTAATTAATAAGCAGTCACTTATTAATAACACTGGAAACATCATCATGTAGGTGATGGAAAGTTAAATAAACTCCAGCTTTTTTTGACAGTGCCAGCCGTGCAGCAGAGCTCTGGGGGAGGAGAGGAGAGAAGAGCAGAAGAGATATTTGCAAGAGGCATTTGGGTAAATTGCTTCAAGCCAATAGCACTTGAGGCTGAATTTGAAATCTGCTCAGGAGTAAAGTGTGTGGGGACCTAAGACCTTGTCTCTAGTGACTTGGTCTTGGCTTGAGAAACCTTTGATATTCCCAGGGTTGGTTGGGGTAGAATTCAGAAAGGAAGAACAGTATGTACACCCATTTAATGGATAAAGAAACTGAGTCCATTCACCATTATCATTATCTTCCAAAGATTATTGAAAGAATCAGTAACTAAAGAAATGAACCTCTACAATGATGTTAAAAAAACCTCCCAGCTAAAGCAACCCTTGAAATTCACATACAAGAGTCATTAGAGCAACAAGAATGTGTACGTTAGGGGTGTTTACCTATAACCCTGATTTTATAGGTATAGTCATGTTTATAAATATGCAACTTAATATATTTCAATAAATAAAACAATACAGTCAACTTGCTGTGAAGATTAAATGAGTTAAAGCATTAGTGCATGCCAAGTGCTTACCTCAGTACCTGGCAGGGGGTAATAACACCAGTGGCTTCTGGTCAGCTTCTGGTCTGATTCGTTACTGCACGTACTATTTCAGATATTAAATATTTTAAATCCACTCTGATAATAATTACCAATACTCTTTATTGTAAATTTTCCATTTGTTTTTTATAGATATTTCTAATCTAATCATCACAGGATATGTTTGAAGATGGTATCATTTCCATTTTACAGATGAGAAAACTGAGGCTTGAAATGTTAGTAACTTGGCTAAGCTCTAATGGCCAGCAAATGGTAGAGCTGGGATTTGAACCCCAATGTTCTCTTGGCAGAGCTTTGTGATCTTAACCATGATGCTGACAAGTAGGTGGCCAACAGGGTGATGCCTTGTCATTATCATCATTATATTGACTTATTATGTTCCCGGAATGTCATGGACAAGTTATCCTTTGGAGTGGGAATGAAACTGCTCCTTGCTTCATCCTGAAAGTGCTGGTGTGGTCCATTTGAGAAAAACTGAAACAGACCTGTCCCGCTTTTGTTCTCCCCATGAACTGAGTGAAGGCAAAAGCCGCACAGCCCAGGGAAGGAAGGTGGGCCCACAAGGGAAGCTTCTAGCTTAATGGTCTCAGATCATGGCCCCCTCAGCCCAGGACACAGGGGCGAGTGCTGGAAGGACACAGGGGCGAGCGCTGAAACCTCCATTCTCGGAGGTTTCAGTTGTCCCATTGAGTCTTCCCTTAAAAAAATCAATGTCACGGCTGACCTGGCACTGCCATTTGGGCAAACACCTGCTATTGCTTTGTACTTTTGGTTGCATCACATAAGTAGATCTGCCTTATTGTCTTTGAAGTTGTCTCTCTCTGCTACTTTGTACATATCCATCCTCAGCGATCTGGAGCTGTCTAGGGGAACACTGGATCACTGGGAGTGAGCAGAATGGTAGTTAGCTAAATTGCTATGGAGGAATGAGTAAAGTGAGACCAGAGATTTCATGATAAAAGGCAGACTAAAAGGATACACTGAAGTAACTTCAAGATAACTAACACTTAAAAAGCCCACATCTACACTAAATGGAATGAAATGATAATAACCAGTATATTCAAAATACACAAGGTAGAGTAGATTGGGAAGCAAAAGGGCTAAAAACAAGTGAATGATAGTAATTGTGGTGATACCTGGGTAAGCTAAAATATTAAACCTGAAATGATGAAATAAGGGAATGCTAACTATAGGGGGCAGTCCAAAATTAATAATCCTGTGCAGGGGCAGAGGCAGGCCTTTGGGCAGAGGCAGAGGATGTTAGTTAAGCATTTCTGTGGGGCAGGTGTCCTGCGTGTATTTTATCACTTCATTCTCCCAACAATCCCGGGAGTTAGTCCAGGTATTATTATCTCCATTTTTTAGGTGACGATGGCAAGACTTAAGAGAGGGAAAAGAAAACTCTTCAAATCACATGGAATTTAGGTGGCCAAGTTGCAGTTGGAATCCAGATATGTGTGCTGACCTCTAGGTTGACTGCAGATGTGCGGGGAACTTCTCGAGGGGATGTCCTTCCAGGTCTCGGAGTTTGCCAGAGGAGTTCTATGGGGGCTGATACCTACCTGTAGGGCAGTGAGTCTTCAGGCTCTTCCTTTGGGCTGATGCCCTCATGTCCCCTAGGTCCCTTACTGCGGTTCTCAAAGGTGAGTCTTCAGCTGCCCTGGTTGTTCTCAATGTCCTGCTCGATCATGGTGGTTCCTTTGCATGGCTCTTTCCCCAGGAGCTGCAGACAGCTTGCCCAACTCCATGCCCTTGATCCTATGAACTCCACACGCTGAGAACAAATAAGGTGTATGGGCTTCATAAAAGGCCAGGTAAGGAGGACCTATACAATCAGGTGGCAGGGCAGGGCAGGTCTAACATCAGCAGGTGTCACGCATGAAATTGTCAGGCATGTTTGTTTGTGTTCATAATACGTGATGAGTACCATGGAGGTGTTGAAGATAGGGGACCCAGATAAGAAAATGAGATTATGAACTGAAAGGTAAAGGTAAAACAGACTGCGAAGTAGGCTGGGAATGCCAGAATTGCACGTGTCTCTCCAAGCCCAACCCATGCGCCACTGTATCATCAAACTTGCCTTGATAGCTCCCATCTCCAAATCAATCTTGGCAATCCCACAAGCTTCCTTTACATTGCTTGTTATTTTCCCCTTGCATTTTAGGGATATACCTCTGTCTTCCTCCAAAGCATAGTGGCTACCTTGGGGCAGGGATCTTGACTTACTCATTTTGTTTCCTGTGAGCACAATGCCCAGTACATGTGCTATCAAATTTGCTGGGTTGGGCAATGCTGGCTTGGCTGGAAGAATGTCCAATAAAAGGCAGAAATGTAAGAACCACTCCCCAGGGAAGGGAGGCATGATAGCACTGTGGTTGAGTAGGCAGGCTCTGGAGTCAGACCTGAGTTCAAATTCATTCTTGGTTACTTCCAGGTATGTGATCTTGGGGAGCCTCCCCAAAGCGTTTCCTCCTCTGTAAGATGGACAACTGTCAAATAGCACTGACTTCACCGGACTGAATGAGATGACCCACCTGCTGGCATGTGCCACGTGCCCAACAGCTGTCCATGGCTATTCTAAGGGGAGGTAGGATAAGAAAGGGGGGTGGGGCTGTTCTCCCACTGTGAGGCTCCAGGGCCTGATGCTGAATAAAACGTTGTGTGTGGTGCCACCGACTGTCATCTCTTGTTTAGGCTCGACTGGGGAAATGTTTCCACAGGCACAGACTAGTTAAGCAAAACTGGAGGTGGATTTTGAAGAGTTTGGAGGTGTGTTGGAATTACCTAGGTCCTGAGCTCAGGGTGCAAGCCACAGAAGGGAGTCATTTGCCTGGTCTGCCGCAGAACTTGATCTCTGACTCTGTCTCTCTTAGCTTACAGCTTCCCTGGAGGTAGGGTGGGCTATGCCTCTGTCTTCCCAACTAGGAGCCCTTGGATGGGAAGCCCCATTTATCACCTTCATTTTTATGTCCCCAGCCCTCATCCCATGCACTGTGCCTCGTCCTAACAGCCATCCTAAGTGCTTGTGAAAGGAATGGATTTGTGCCCTAGTTACAGCCCTGACCTCCACCAGATGCACAAGAATTTCCCTGATTTTGCAAGGAGGAATGACTACTTAGGGAAGCTGAGGCACACTTCTAGGTCAGGGTCCTCTGCACTCCCCCAGACTGTGATGAGACATGTGCATCTTTAGCAGTGAGAAGTGGCTTAGTCTACCCATGCTGTAAATGAGGATTTTCTTTATTTTAATTCCTGCTCCAGTTCTAACCAAGAACCTCTCTCAAGCTGGGGCAAGGAGAGAGCTGAGCTCCTGACACCGTCCCCCTTAGTCTTAGGGGGCTGCAGAGGGCCCCTCTCTGATGGTATCTTCTCAGCTGTTTGCAAAACAGTCAGGGAGGAGGTGAAGCCCTGAGCCAGGCAGCCTGGCTGTCTCTTTAAATGCCTGGGTCTGTGTGGGAGAGGGAGGGGCCGGCTCTGGAGTGCGTGAAATTCCTGGGCTCCTCCGGCAGTCTCAGGCTCAGAGCTCAGCCCTACACATCTCCTCTTGCATGCAACTCACTGAGAGGCAGAGGCGAGCGTATCCTCCCCTCGCGAAGCTGCCAGCATCTCGAACCACCAAGGACCTGCTTTTCGCACCTCCAACACCCTCCTCCCTTCTTTCCTGTCACTCCCTCTCAGAGGGAGAGGAAAAGAAGAGAGAAAGATTCTGGAATTTGAACCTTCCCAAAGAGGAAACAGACCCAGCAAACTCAGTTGATTAAACATCAAACAAACAGATCCCAAATCTTCTGTTCCACGGGAAAGGTAAGATTTGGGGGCAAAGGCAGGCGGGCTGTGAAAGAACTCAAGGTGCTTCTCTGTTCCGGAGGCGGTAGCTCCAGAGAGGGTAGAAGTTTTCAGTTGGGAGCAACCAACCTAGATTTCCCCCCCACCTGAATGTTGGATTGGAGAGCCTCGGCTGACCATGGGATTGGCTTTTTAACTGCCTTTCCGCCCCCCTCCCACTTCAGTTTCTCCTGGAAGTTGAGTCCTTTTGCTCCAGATGTGCAAAAAGTCAGAGAATGTTTGAGATTTTTTAAAAAATCTTTTTAAAAAGTCTTTCTCCTATTTCCCTGGATGGTTAGTCTAAAAGGACACGTGCCCATCACTTCATTTTGGGCAGATACTTTTTTCAACATGTTGTAGCCACTTTCCCCGTTATCATTATTATCATAATTTCTGGGGAAGGGGCTGATTCAAATGAGAAAGAGAAGAAGGGACATTCTGAGGATCTCAAGAAGACAAAATTGAATTGAGACAGGGATTTCCCGAGCTGTTGAGGAATTGAGGTATATACGTGTGTGTGAGTGTGTTTAAGTGTGGTTTTGGGGGTGGTGGTGGAGGGAGTGGAAGGAGGTGGTGCTTGAGTCTGAAGGTTCAACTTGGACTCCCACTGTCTTGTGGTGAAGGTGGGCATCCTCAGAGAAGGTGAAAAGGGAGTGTGTGTGAGGGAGTGTGAGAGTGTGTGTGAGTGTGTGTGTGTGCGCGCGTGTGCGCTCCTATTTGGATCCGTGACAAGGGAACCTTCCTCTTCTGCCTTCCATTTGTTTATATTAATGATTTAGTAGCAGGCTTGCCTGAAAACTTCCACTCTGTGTAAGCACTGTGGGTTTTGCAAGCTCTCAGTGACCTTAGAGGCTGGTTCGATGTCTTTTTTCAAGGCATTGTGCTGTGCCCAGAGTTTCAGCTCTTTTCCTCTCTGTTTTTTTTAACCACAAAACTTAACTGCTTTAGAAACATCTTCCTGATGACAAGGGGAAAAAAATCTGTCCCCCCAACACCCATCCCTTCTGAGGCCAGTGATGTAATACAACCTATGGGCTCGGCTGCTTTGCAGGTGACTTACCCTGTGATTACTTGTTAAAAAAATAAATTTCTCCCTTCCTCCATTAAATGCCTTCCTCTTTTGATTTGAATGTAGAAATATTGTATGCAGCGAGAAAATGATATTTTTGATAACCATTCTTGGGGTTTAGGGAAAGTAGGATTTCTTTCCCGTGATCATTATTTTAAAAAATTATTTTAATGCAAAGGTCAGGGATCATCCTGAGCTAGTCTAGGATGGAGCAAGACAGTCCAGCCAAACAGGAGAACTGGGAGAGCGGGAGCTGTCACCTCCCTGCTTCCTCTGGCGATTCCCGCTTGGGGAGATAGTTTTCTTTTACCACCACTATCCGCCCCAACATTTTCATTCTTTCTCTGCCCTGGTAGGGAGAGGGGCTCTCCTTGTCACACCTGGAAGACGGTGTCGTTTCGGGGGTCAGATGACCGTTTGCCTTTGTGATAAAGGTTCCAATGGAAATTTGAACTCCCAGTGCGCTAGGTGACTCCATACCCAGGATAGTCTATCTGGGGGCACCTGGAGGTTAGGTCTGGGGAGCCCGAAGAACTCGCCCTTTATGAATCTGCCATTCTGGGTAGAGCCTCCCTCCGTCATTCAAGGGCTTCTGCATCGCCTTGCAAGTTAAAATGGTCCCGCTGGTTATGATGGGCAAGTTTACCTAAGGGCTACTGGGTACGTGGCAGAGGGATGAAGGGGAGAGAGACATAGCCAGGCTGGTATTTTTTTTTTAATCTTCTGGCTTAATCTGCCTAAGTCATATTGGGGCAAACGACATTTCAGACGGGTGCTGGTTGTGCAAAGATATTCCTATTTGATTTTTTTTTTGGTTGGGAGTGGAGAGTAAGGGCTCTTGGCCCATTTTCTGCAGCCTGGGGTTCATCCTGCGAGCCAGTCTTCCTTCTGGAAGAGGGGAAAAAAGGTTGGATGCTGGAAGTTCGCTATTAAAGTGAGCAACAGGGCTGGGTTAATTTTTTTAAAAAAAAAACAACCGGACTGTGCGAATGCCCTTTTCTGGAGCTTTCTGGCCCTTTCTAGTGAAATAATAATTTTTAAAAATTGTTTCTTAAGATGAAGGGGTCAGAAATCAAAGGGATTCTAGATTTCGAGAGACAACCATGTCTTCGCTTCTCTGGTAGCTCCCTGTTATTAATTATTGGGGGTTTGACGGGAGGGGGTCTGGCCTCCTTTTGTTGATTTCTTTTTAATGCTGTTTCTACTGAATATGTTGATGATTTGCTGCTTATATAAGGGAAAGGATGTGTCGAGGTGGGTTGATGCTTGGGGTTTTTAGATCGGCTACTGAGATTGGGTGGCGGTTGGTGTGTTTGTCGATGTGCATGGTAGGAAGGTCTTTTCTTTTGGGTGCTGGGGGACACGGGGATGGTTGGAAACGGTAGATGAGATGCCACAGGGAATGGGGACAGGAGGGGAGACGAAGGTGAGGTTGCAAGTCACTGGTTTGCAGAATTTCTCTCCTGCATCCCCCTTTCTCTCGCTCCTTGGGAAGAAAAAAATCCATTATCTCTAAAAACACATTATTCTTCAATTGGCCTGTTAGAGAAAAAAAGAGAGGGAGGGGAGGGGTTAATTTGGTGAGGGGGCTTGGTTGTAATTAGCCCACTGCTGCAAAACTGAGATACAGAAACCCATCGGCACCAGCTTTGGGGCACAGAGAGGCAGCGGAGAGATGGGGGACGGGTTGTCAGTCTTGGATGAACAGTGGAGCGGTGGGGTTGGTGTTTGGGTATTGTGTGTGTTTATGTCTCTGTGTGCATGCAATTTTTCCCCACCCCACCGCCAATTTCCCCCTTCATCCTCCCCCAATTCTGCCATGCTCTTGCCTTCTATTTCCACACCCTCCTCTCCCCTACCTCCACCCCTCCCCCTTTTCTCTAGCCCTTTCCATCTCGATGAGAAAATTCTGATTCTGATGGCTCTGCGGCTCTTTTTTCTTTTTTCTTTTTTGCAACACAACAGTGGTGCGATGGCCTTTCCTACATGCCACACGGATGCAGCCTTCTGATAGGAGGGCTAAGTCGGCACATCTACACACGCACTTGCACACGCTCTTACACACACACTCTCACACGGACGCAGGAGACCAAAGGCTTGGTTTCGTTTGGTTCCATCCCCCTTTATGGCTCTCCCCACCCCTACCTCCACCATGGCTCCTTTCCGCCCATCTTCATACGGGAAATGCAGTACCATTATCCACGTCTTCTCCCCACACCGCTCTCTTCTTTCTTTTCACCATTATTCTTTCCCGAAAGCTGTGGTGTGTCGCAGTTCATAGGATTAGCATGTTGGAGAGTCTTTGGGGGAGGGGCCCTCATGAAAAGGGGATTGGAATGGGAGTAGATGACATTAATGATTTTTTTTTGTGTGTGCCAAATAAGCACCCGGTGATAATGATCCAATTTAACCATCCGTGTAATATATGTTTGCGGCACATCAGAGGAAGGTTACCCAGGGAAGGCAGTCTGGACTGGGTCACCTCTGTGGAGGTTTGATGCCTGGACGCTAGGACACAGCCCCCCTCCCCCCCACACCCACACATGTGTGCTCTCTCACACACCCCGGCACACACAGCTCTGCTCAGTGGGCTGTGTAAAGCCAGAGGGCACTGCAGAATATCCCGGAGTGTGGTGGTTTGTTGGGAGGACGGAGTGATGTCTTTGTCCCACCCGGCTCTGGCTCTACTGATGTCATCGGGTCTTGAAATTCTTGGTGGCCTTTGTGTTGTTTTCGGTGAGGGCAGGAGGGGTGTTTGTGTTGGTCTGGTGCCGGTGTGCCTCCAATTGGACAACATGGGATCGTCCACACTGAGCGTGCGGTTGGAGCCAGAGGCTGCCTGCCTGTGTGTGCTGCGTGAGTGGGTTTGTTGGGCATGTACGTGCAGATAGCTCTGGAGAGGTGTGGGGGCGCCAGGGGAGGGCAGCTTACTTTCCCTCACTCGGAGGGGGAGGAAGGCAAAAAGCGGAGGTTTTCAGTGGGGGAGAGAGGCTACAGTGGAGTTGCAGGCAGTTGACAAGAGGGTGGAGGGGGAGAAACCACTCTGGTCCCCCGCGGGAAGCCTGTGCGGAGAGCCTTATGAGATCCCCGCGGCCCCCAGGCCAGCCCATGGGCGGGTGGTGCGCACAGATGACTTCGGGTGGATGCAGACTGAAGGTGGGCGAAATTGAGGGCTTTCCCTGCCTTCGGGAGCCTGGGCAGAGCACAGGAGGATGGCCCCGCTCAGCACGCTCTCAGCGTTATCAGCCACCTTGCGGTTCAGCCTCGTTGGAGGCTGCAGAGCTGCAATCGTCCTTCGCCCGACAGGACAGCAGCCCAGCCCAGTGCGCTCCTGGCTCAGCTGCCTTAACTACCAGACGCCATCTTCCCTTTCCTTTGGCTGAAGGTGTGCGTCTGTATTAGCAATTATACAGGAGATTGGAAAAGATGTTGTCTCAACGAGAAAAAAAATCCTCAGAGCAAGACGCTGATTGTCCTTCGTTTCTGATGTCCGTCTCCCTTCCCGAGGCTGACCTTGAGGACTTAGGGAGAAGGGGTTACGTCATTGCCAGAGAAAGGGGAGAAGTGTGGAGCAGGATGCCTCAGGGGCAATGATTGTGCCAAACATGGAGAATGCTTTTGGGATGCTCGGGCGCGTTCTCCTTAGCGACCCTTATGTGTGCATGGAAGACTTGCAGAAGTAGAAGCGCCCCTTCCAAAGAGTGCATGAGAAATGCAGCGCTGGCCTGGTGCATCGGTCTGCTGTGGTCAGGCCCATGTCCCCAGGTGTGCTCCTGTGTGGAGGGGGCAGCTGAGCCACACCTCTGACCCTTGAAGCCGGCCCTGGCTGCTCTGCAGATGACCAAGTGCAGCGTTGTGGCCGGGCCAGCAACAGGTGGCAGTACTGGGCTTGGCAGGGGCTGTACTGGGGCCTGCTCCTCACCCCTTCCTGCAGGTTTCTGCTCTAGTGATGCCTCCTCAGAGAGGCGTCTCCTGGCTGGCTTTCTAAAATAGCCCCCTCACCCCAACTCCAGGCCACTTTCCAGTCCATTACCCTGTCTTTAATTCTAATGGGCTGATCACTACCTAATACCATTTCTATATGGAAGTGTTAAAGTGATCTTGTCTGTCTTCCCCTCTAGAACGCAAGCTGCAGGAGGGCCTTTGTCTGTCGTGTTCATTGAAGTGTACCCAGTGCCTTGGCACATAATAGATGCTCAGCAAATATTTGTTGCTCGGAGGAAAGAACCATATGGTGTTAGGGATCTCTTTTCTTCTCTAGCACCTTGATGCCTGTCTTTTGGGAAAGCTGAACTTTACCTCGGGCTGTCTTACCCCTGCCTACAAGTTCAAGATATGCTGGAGGAACTGCAAAGTGTTAAATTTTCTGAGTCATATAGAAAGGTCTTCTCCATGCCTGGTTCCAGTGACTCTGCCTCCTTCCTGGTCCCTCTAATATTAGTAATCATCCCCATCATCATCACAGTAGTAGTCATAGTAGTTTTAAATCTACTATTTCTGAGGTACTTAATTTATACCAAATTCTCTACCAAGTTTTCTTTTTTTTCACTTAGTGAACAACTCAATGTAATATACTATTAATACCTCTCCTTGACAGGGGAGGAGACCAAGATGTACATAAAGTAAGCTAGTAAAATGGCAGATCAAGGATTTGAACTCAGATCTATATTATTCCAGAGCCCAAGTTCATGATCCTTACATTGTACTATTAGAGGTAAAGGGAGATGAACTCACCATTATCTCAAACTCACCATTAACTCACCATTATCTCAAAAATAGATGAGAAAACTGAGGCCTAGAAAGATTAAATGCTTTGTCCAACGTTGTATGCCAATTTTGTTCTAGAGACAAAGCTGGAATCCAGGTTTCCTGGCTGCCCAGGTAATGCTCTTTCCACACCATCATATCGCCTATGAGATGTGCACTCTTTCTTATTAGGCATTGCGCTGGTGGCTGCTTGGGGTTCCCTTCAGTTCCCCTTCTTCCTCAGTCAGAGGGGAGTGGAGTATTGGTGAGGTTGGTGAGAGTAGTTGCCTCTAGAGAGGGAAGACTACTCCTGCAGAGCTGGAGGGAGACTTGAAGAAGACTGGTGGACTCCAAGGTCACTGTTGTCAGAGTGCTGGTCAAGGTTGTGTTCTGAATGTGTTGGAGGAGGAGACCTGAGTGGGGTGATCCAGGTTCTCAATCCTTTGTAGCCCTGCCCATCAAGGTCACTCTCAGATGCAGCAGGGGCCCATTCAGAGGTCCATACAGCTGGTGTCTGGGTCTGGATAACCTGGGAGTTCGTGTGCTTCTCGCTTAGCCCTGTTTCTCAGAAAAGGGATACTTGAGCCCAGACATTAGCTTCAGTGTGTTTTGCTCTGTTTCCAAAGGCTGGCTAGAAAACATAATGTCATGAAATGTGGATGAAGGGCTCTTAATCAGCCATTCTGCCTTGGCCTTGAATCAGGGAGGGGTTAGAGGTCCTACCCAAGTGTGTGTGTGTGTGTGTGTGTGTGTGTGTGTTTGTGTGTGTGTGTGTGTGTGTGTGTGTGTGTTTTGCATGGGTTAGTGATGTGGGGGGAAGGGGGGGGTCTGCAGTAAAATGGATCCTGAGAACCAGGAAAGTCTTACCTTTTGCCAGGACCTTGAGACAGAGCATGCAGCCATTTCTCTGTGACCTTGAGATGGAGTGACCCGATGCCCTGGTTTGTAGAGATAGTCTCATTTAGGCCTTTGTCCTGGTGTAATTATTAACTCTCAGAAGTGTCCTGGTTTGGATGATAAAATATATGGTCATCCTTCTTTGAGATGACATCACCCATTTTCTGTTAATGGGATAGAGAGGGGAAAGGGGCATGCCAGAGAGGGAAATCCAATTTTAGGGCAAGAAGGTATCTGAGAGTAGAGGCTTTTTCCAGAGATACTTTTACTTGTCCGCTCTTTAAAGGATTAAGATCTGAATCTTCTGACTAGTCCTACTACCAACATCACTACTACTACTCTCCTAACTACTCTTACTACAACTACCTCTACTAGCCAACATTTGAGTTCTGACTGTATGCCGAATACTATGCTAAGCACTTGGCATGCATTATCTCACTTAATCTCCCACAACCCTATGAGGTAGGTACTGTTATCATCTCTATATTACAAAAAAGAAACTAAGGCCTAAAGAGGTTAAATAACATGTCAAGGTTACACAGGTAGAAAATGGCAAGGTTATGATTTGAACCCAAAGATCTCCTAAGCCTGGGAACTCGCTGAGCACCTGGCTCACTACCCAGACCTGCTGAAGATGTTTCTGCCAGTCAGAGGCACGCTAGGCTTAGGGACAGGAAGCTGCTGCCCAGCAGTGGCATTGCTGGTTACCTTTTTGATGGCACTTTGGAAACTTTCCCATGGTGTCTCAGGTACCTTCTTCCCTGCTCAGGCCCCTTGCCAGAGGAGCAGTTTGGTTGTTTGGGATGGTGGTGGGTTGGCAGAAGGCACACAATCTGCAACCTGTCTATCTCTGCTTTGCTCTGTGGCCCTGTTCCCTGATGGACCTACCCTCCCCATGGCCCTTGCAAGGGCCTGGCCCTCAGTGGGAGATGCTGGTGAACGGACAGTCATCTAACACCTGCTGTTAGCAGAGCATTGTGTTCTGCTCTATTTCCTTTAGGTGGGTACTGTCCTCCCTCATTTGCCTGATGAAAAACCCAGGGATCAGAGTGGGGTTCCATATCTAGGATAACACAGTGAGAAGTAGCTGACCCTGGGTTCAAGCCTGGGTCTGACTCCAGAATTCATGCTTTCTCTGAGACCTTGCCCCGATCTCTACCCTGAACCCTGGAAAAGAGGGGGTGGGAGTTGGAGCACCTAAAATGGGTATGAGAGGAGAAAATTCTCCAGGGGGAGATCTTCAGGTCAGCTCCTAAAGTCTGAGGTCTGAGAGGGTCCTCTGGAGGTCCACATCATGGTCAACCACCCCTGGGCCTCTTCCCCTCCTCCAGCCAGGGCAAGAGAGCTGCTGACCCCCCAGCTGGATGAGGGATGGTCTGGTTTGGAGGAAAAGGGGAGACAGGACCATTCACAGCCTCACAGATAGAAGCTGGGGTGGGGGTGGGGGTGATCAGAAGGAGATGCCTCTTCTCCCATGGAACAGAGGACACCAAATTCCTCCTCCTTCCCCATGTGTCTATGTCAGAGAGTCAAGGGTAAGAAGGGATGGGTGGTCTCTCTGCCTAGAGACAAGGACGGGGAAACAGAGGGAGGAAGCCAGGATCCCCCAAGATTAGGACTTCAGGGAGGAAGGGGGAATTTCTTCTTGGTTGAGACTCAGGGAAGAGCAGAGCCTTTTAGTGGCTAAAGGGATGGTCTGTAGCCCCCAAGCTGAGCTGCATTAGCTTCATTGCAGCCTCATTGAAGACTGTGTTTATTTTTCCAATAATGTGTTAATTAAACATCGATTTCTGGGTGGAGGAAAGGGAATTGGATTGCCAGAGCTAAATGGAGTGAGGAGGATGGGGAGCTGGTGAGAGGGGCCCCAAGCTGGAGTCAGCATTCTTCAGCACAGCCCAGGATGGGCTTTGGGGAAGTGGGGCTGCCTTTTCCCCTGGCTCCAAATTTGGAATTGTCAACTCCTCATGGGCCTGCAGGAATCATCCCTTATACCCACTGGCTACCAGAGGGGGTGGGGATGGCTCTTTGCTGAACCTCAATTCAAGGGGGAGAAACACTTGTTACTCACCTTCTCCAGCACCTTTGGTTTTTGAGTGACTCTGGGCTAGGCCTTGTGTTGGCAATCTACATAGGTTAGTTCACTGGTTCTTTGAATGAATGAACCATACCTCCACTTTGAAGATGAGGAAACTGAGGCTCAGAGAAGCTAGGTAGCAAGTTAGAAAAGGGCCCCTAGAGGAGTAGTAAGTATCAGAGGTTGGCAGAACAGCTGCTAAGGGTCCAAGCCCCTCTCAAGGAAGAAAATAATGAAGCATCTAGTGAGCAACCATTTCACATATTGTCTTTGGCTGAGATTGATTGAGCTTTGATTGTTCCAGCAACTGTGTTAGGTGCTTTGTATGTAAGTTGTGAGGACACAGTGAGCTAGTGTTAGGTAATGTTATTCCCATTTTACAGATGAAGAGAGTGGGGGTGGGCAGGTTAACTAACTTCTCTGAGGTTGCAGAGTTGGTAAATGGAAGAGCTGAGATGCAACTTCAGTAAAGGGGACTTTGGGACATTACAGTTGTGTTCTGTTGTGTCATGCACATCAAGGACACCGATGCCTGCTCACATGTTGGAACAGGGGGTCCCTCGGGGGTGAGGACGACGGAGCCCAACACACTGGGGCATTTGCATGCACGACTCTGGAGACAGGTTCAGAGACACAGATCCAAGTTTATTGAGGAAGTACAGCTGTATATAAAGGGGTAAGCTGCCAATAGAACAGGGACACGCTTGCTATGTTATCCAATGGGCGTGAGGGTCGGGGCTAAGAGTAGGTGGCTCTTGGAGATTTGTCAGGCGGGCGTTGCCACTTCCTGGTGTGCCAAGGAAGCCTGTTCGCTGGAGTGTGCTCACAGCATTGCTTCGGCCACAGCACTGAGATAAATCTCTTGAGCTCTGCCCAAACAAGTCACTTATAACTTCTAGGGGATAAAGACGTGGAGCTTTTAGGATGGATCCTCTGACAAGATCCTGTGCCCCAGAAATCCAGGGTCTTGTGATGTCAACCCCAGTGTTTTTTCTTTCTCAGGCTGAACCTCTGATGGGGTGGAGGTTGTTCCGAGAGCTGGTGGTGTTTGCGTCTGCACTGGTGAGGTGGGAGCTGGGCAGGGAGGGTAAGTTAGAGCAGTCGTTCTCAAACTTTGCTGTACAGTAGAATCACCGTATCAAAATCCCAAACCTATGCTGCATCTCATATCAACTGAGTCAGAATCTTTAGGGGTAAGACCCGGCATCAGTATAGTTTAATTAAACATTCCCACATGATTCCATAAGGCTTGCCAACCAGTGTTTCAGAACAGCCTTGCCGCAAAGCAGGTGTCTGCAGGCTGGACCAGATTTCGCTTTCAGGGTTAGGTTAGAAGTGTGAAGGTAATTGGTTATACACACCCAGCCTCCAGGGGACAATGCTGACATTGATCCATTTTCTTGTCATTAGAATGACACTTTTCAGGCTTTGGTATGCACCAAAATGTCTGGGGAGTTTTTATAAAATGCATATCCTCAGGCCCCTCTACAGATGGGATTTAGGAGTACTGGAGCAGGGCCTGGGAATATGCATCGAAAGCAAGCACTTTCTGTGGCTGGGTGAGGTGGCGACATCCAGGGCCAGCCCCAGAGCCCCCTGTGTTCCATGCACACACATGTGAAGTCTTCTCTCTTTGGAGGAGGAAAAGGTGAGGATAGAGACTGCTGTGGTCACCACTGCTCTGTGAGGTGTGACCTCCTTTGCCAAAGACTGACTGTCCACTATGGACATGGGACAGCCTGTCTGCCTGGCCCAGGTCCCTGCTGCCCACCACAGAACCGTGTTGAGTGCCCTGTGTGCAGGCAGCCCTGAGGGAGGAGATGATAAGCCTAACCTGGAAATTCAGCTCTCTTCGCAGGTTAAAAAAAATCAGAGTAAGTCTCTGCACAACTTGAGTGTTCGGAAGTCTGTCGGCCCCATGCATCCTGAGGCTTCCCCGGGGATCTGTGAAACAGCTTCTCAGGGGCTCATTTTAAGCTTTTCTTCCAAAACTGTCAAAAAATTGAGAGTAGTCAGAGGCTCTCAGAGCTGGAAGGGACCTTGGTGATCATCCATGCCAACGCTAATATTCTATTCATTTATTCATGCACTTATTCACCCAACAGATATCTATTAAATACCTACTCTATCCAGGCACAGTAGCAGGAATGCAGCCACAATCAGGGGAGACATGTGGTTTATCCCTCATGGACTTTAAGCTTGAATGGAAAGGCAAATATTAAACAAAACAAAGAAATTTCTAATTACAAATTATGATGAGTGCTCTGAAGGAAAGGTACTGGGGACTCTGGGAATTATGGGGACCTAATTTGAAAGGATAGAGTCAGAGGCAAAGAACAGCTAGAACTGAACAAGTGCTCACTCTATGCGGGCCTTAGGGTGAGGGACTCACGTGTGTCACCTCACTGAATCCTCACAATGAGTCTTGGAGGGAGGTGCTGTTGTTATCGTTGCCTTGTTACAGATGAGGAAACTGAGGCACAGAGAAGTGCCCAGGCTGGGACTAAAACTGAGGTCTGTCTGACCTCACCCTCTAACATCCCATCTCCGAGTGGGAAAGTGGCTCAGAAGAATGAGTATTTATTCGTTCTGAGAGCTGGAGGAGCTGAGGGTGAGGAAAATCAGAGAAGTTAAGAAAATGCTGATTATCCTGACCACATATGGAACTCTCTCAGATGCCAAGTGATGAGCAAAATGATTTTCCAAAATTATCTCTCTGAATCCCCACAACTAGGGAAAGTGGGAATTTGTATCCCCTTTTGCAGGTGAGGAAAGTGAGGCTTGAGAGGTTAAGTTCACAGATGGTGGGCCTCTCTGAATTCTGCCTTGTCTGGGCCACTTGGACCTCACCTGTTTGGCAGTTCCCCCCAGAGTCCACAGGTCTGCTTGTTCTGGATCAGAGAGAACCCAGAGAAAGGAGGAAACAGGGCCTCTTTGGGGCATGGCTGCCCCTCTGTGCTGTGAGGGTTCTCCATGTTTCTTCCCTCTGTAAGAGCTACCAGGCCAGCCTCCTTCTAGGTCTGTTGGCCCAGGAGCCCATAGCAAATGTTTGCCCTCTGTCCCCCTCTTCTCTTCCTCACCTGTTGCTAATTAGTGAGATGCTTGTCACCTACAGTTCTGTCCCTCCTCTGTCTGGTGTGTCTTCCTGACCACCCTCCCTGTGGGTTCACCTGAGGTCACCTCTGCTCCTGAGCTGTGTGGGTCCCTGGCCCACCTTGAGCTGCTCTGCTCTGAATAGATGGGAGGCGAGCTGGGAAGAAGGAAAAGAACTCAGGCCATGGACTTGGTCTAGAGCAGTGGTCCTCACCTGTTGCTAATTAGTGAGATGCTTGTCACCTACAGTTCCATCCCTCCTCCTCTGTCTGGTGTCTTCCTGACCACCCTCCCTGTGGGTTCACCTGAGGTCACCTCTGCTCCTGAGCTGTGTGGGTCCCTGGCCCACCTTGAGCTGCTCTGCTCTGAATAGATGGGAGGCGAGCTGGGAAGAAGGAAAAGAACTCAGGCCATGGACTTGGTCTAGAGCAATAAGGAGAGGCAGGAAGATGTGGGAAGATAAAGGAGATGTGTTAATGGGGCACTGATCAAATATTAAATTCCTGAAAAGCTTGCCAAGATATGGGAATTAATTTTTTTTTCAGCCTCCTGCCCCCACCCTGCAGGTGAGGGAATACACAAATGTAGATGGAAGCTTGTCCATGCCCTCCCTGGATTCTCGTCCAGGACTGATGGGATGGTTCTGGCAAGGTGGATGCCAGAAGTGGACAGGCTAGCTTCCTGTCTGCTTTTCTCCAAGTCTTGGAGGAATGGGGGCTGCCTCCATACTGTGACGCTGGCAAGGTGAACACTTGAAGGGATCACTCGACTCCCCAGAAAAGGGAAGGCAGGGAGGCATTCTCTGAGAAGGGGTGGGTGTGTGGGTGGTAAGAAGTTCGGTTTCTGTGTAGGTTGTGGATTTTGGATGACAGTCACTCTTTCTTTTTTTGTATCTGTGTAGTTATTTTTTTTACACCAGTTAACTCCTTATAAAAGTAACTTAATGATTTTATTACAAAATAATATGTTTGTTACAGAACATGTAGAAAATACCCAAAATAAAAGTCACCTGTAAGTCCCCCCTCCAGAAATTACTAATGGGAAAATTTGGTTGCTGTCTTTCCAGCTTAATTTTATAAGCATCCACAATCCAGGGTGTGCTATTTTGTTTGAAAGGAAGTCCATTCACTAATTTAGCAAATACTAATTGAGCGCCTGCTCTGTGCCAGGCATGGGAATCATGTTTTGGAAGCTGTCACACTAGCTTGATTTTTCACCTACTAGTAAAGATGCATCATGAGCCCTTTTCCACAACAGCTACTCATGGTGTTGCGCTTCCAGATTTAGATTTTGGGTGTAATGAGGAGCTGGCAAATTTTGCCATCTTAGGTTTTATGTTTTAAGAAGGAAGGGAGGATTGCCAAGCCTCTTTCTCCTTGGCACCTAAGGCAGGCACCATGTTAGCCTCCTTGGGAGAAAATATGTCCCTTTACCTAGGAAATAGGGAAGAGATAGAAAGCTTACAGGGTGGGAAAAACTCTAACTCTTTTTTAGTGTTAGAGTCTTGGATTTCTCCAAATGAGGGGTTGGAAAAGTAGAAAATCAATTTTCTTACATAGAATCCTAGCATCTTAGAGAGTGGGTGGAATGTTAGAGCATGGCTAGTTTACCTTCTTCAATGTAGAGATGAGGGCCAGGAGCAGTTAAATGACTTGCCCAAGGACATACAAGTGGTTAATGGTACAGCTGGGACTGAAACCTGGGGAGCTGAGCTAGGGAGAGTTTCACAATGGTTGGGGGTGGATCTGATAGAAGTGGTTCAGAGAGAGCCTTTGTGGGCACATGAAGGGACTCCAGTGGCTTGCTGGAGTTTGAATACTATGTTTAAAGGAGGTTTGCAATGCAGTTTTGCTTTGCTGATCCCCTACTGATCTCCCACCCCTTCCTTGTCCATAGTGTTCCCCAGGCCATCATGTCTCAAAATGTGCATCTGTGGTCCACAGAGGCCTGGGAGATGAGAGAGGAAAATGCCTCTGGAAAGCCAACACTACTCACAGACCAAGCTGGCCAGGTGCAGACTTCCACAAATTCCATTTTGCAAACATCTACTGGGTACTTCCTTTACCTAGGGCATTGTGTTTAGTGCAGAGGAAAGTAATGGTTGGCATTCTCTAGTGAAGGGCCTCATGAATGTGTATGTAATCTTAGTAGGAGGCCTGGGTCTGGAATAGAAGGGACCATGAGTATTTCCAGGGAGAGGATGGGGGTTTCCACGGAGAATATGGTGGTTTCCTTAGAGGGGACACCTATACCCTGCCAGGGGTGGGGATGTGAGGAAGGCTTCATTGCAAAGGTGGAATTCATAAAGAACAACATCAGCAGATGGGGAGAAAGACTAAGAGTGACAGGTCAAGGGAATGGCATGAGGAAAGGAAAGAAACTGAGGACTTCTCCTCAGTACACAGGAAACTAACCTTTGCAGCATGTGGGTGGAGGACTGAGTGAGGGAGGGGGCTGGAGAAGTATGTTCAGGCACCTTTTTGAAGAACCTGGAATAGTAGGTGTTTCAGTTAGGATGATCCTTATCATGGGATACCCAACTTAATCTGGCTTAACTATAGAGATAATATTTTCGGGGGGAGGGTTGGGTTCACATAACTAGCATTTTAGAGGTTGGACCTCAGCTTTGTTTCAGTCTGGGGGTATCCGATATTATCAGGGGCTCAGGCTGGCTCTGTCCATAGTAGTAAAATCTCTTGGCAACTCTAGAACTCAGGCAAACACACCTCATCATCAAGAGCCAGAGAGTACTTCTCTTCCCCAAGTCATTGAACAAGTCTTGGAGTTCATTTTGGTTGGAACAACTTAGGTCACATGCCCTTCTCTGAACCAATCAGAATGGAATGCCCCTGGAGCTGAGGGTGGAGCCATCCCACCCCAAGCATGTGGCTGCTTTTCCATGGGTGGGGGTTGCAGTGGATGCTGGGAACTGTAGGATAGTGGGCAAAGGCTTTTGGACTTTAGTCTGTGTGTCCTGGGAAGCACGGGATGAATTAGAGTGGTTTGTTCACTTTTGTTGTAGGAGCAAAACTCTGCAGGTGGTATGGAGAAATAATTGAATTTGGCAGAACTAGGGACAAGGAGGACACTCCTGGCTGACTGGCTCTGCTGAGCCAGGTCCAGAATATAGTCCATGTGGGTACATCTGACTCATCCTGGCACTTGGACAGGAAGGGGAAAAGGCAGAGCAAGAGGGTAACTATGAAGGACCACACCAGTTTTCATCTGTCAACATTGGTCTCCTGTGGTTTGTCAGTCAGAGAAAAAGGGCTAAGTATCTTTTAGGGGAAGTCTGAGGGTTGGTGCTTCTTGCAAAATACTTCTGAAGGGTGCTGTGTCCCAGGCAGAGCCTGAGGTACAGGAACCTGAGTTCATGCTGTATGGGTTTGAGTTTTTAATTCTTTTGGCAGTGTGTACGGCTCCTCCAGGATCAGCTTTGATTGATAGGTGCCTTCTCAGCACCACCGTTTCCTCAGGGATCTAATGGCTTCAGAATTGCTGTGTTGGTTTCTGTGTGTATTTAGCTGACCCTCACTGGGCCAATATGTGCTCTGGACTGTGTTTGGAGAATTAATTTGTTTCATGCCTTAGGATGTCAATAGGATGCTATTCTTCCTGTTCTCTGGAATGGAGGCAGAAGCATTTTTGCTAGGGGATCCTGCACTGAGCTGGTAAAAAGGGGCCTTTTCTGACTTGGTGATTTTTCCTGCTGTGTGAGAATCTGTTTAGGTAGTTGAAAATTGAGCTGGGGCAGGAGGAATAAGGGAGCAGGCTAGTGGTGGGAGCATGATGCTCTCAGGTCTGTGGATGGCTTGGTTGAGCCATAGACTTGGGGCAGAGTAGTGTGTGAATATTAGCTTTGTCATTCATAGCCATATGGTCTTGGATATGGCTTTTAAGTTGCAGAGAACAGTTATGGAGGACCTACTTGTTCCAGGACGCCTTGGACATATGAATGTTTCTAATTTGAATTATGCCTGAGGTAGCAGTGAGAATGGATCTCTAAGTCACAGAGGGACTGCTTCGTGGACACACTGTGCCCAAGTTGTTCACATGCTATCCAGGTCCCCATGACAGCCCCTGAGGCAGGCAGAGGTCTTCACTTTATATATGGGATACATGGAATCTCAGAGAGGTTAAGTAATTTGCCTAAGGCCTCTCAGCAAGTAAGTGAGATGTAAGCCTGCAGTGCTCTGGGTATCAAGATGTTGTGAGAAAAGCATGAGCTTTGGGGTCATGTACACAGATGTACGCAGACTTCAGGTAATTCCCTCCTTGTTATTTATTAGCTGAGTAGATACTTTATATCCTGAGCCTAAGTGTTTCTATTTATAAATCAGAGGGGATGACATAATTTTTGTAGTTGAGGAAGGCTCAAAATCAAGTGACTTGTCCAAGGCTATCTAACTAATAGTTGGTCCAGCCAGGATTGGAAACCAAGTGGTCTGACACCAGATCCACACTCTATTCCACTCTTCACACCACTTTGTGGTTCTGCCTGGTATATGGGAGCCATGGGCATGGTAGTAATTCTGGTGATCATTCTTATTTTGTATTGATCTGATTCTGCTAATAGAAAGCTGCTGTTTCTGGTGGTGGATGGGACAGGCAAGGAGATTTATTTTCACCTTTCTCCTTTCCTTCTAATACCTCTACCAGGGGCTTCTTGGGAGTAGGAGTAGAAGAAATAAGACCAGGATGAATGGAAGGGTGAGCTGTTAGGATGTCAGGTTTTGGGGTAGGTCAAGTCAGGAGGTAAAATGTCATCAGAAGGCTGAGTGGAGCATGCTAGAATCTTTTACATGTGCCAAGGAAGAAGGGAAGCCTCTGGAATTGGGGAACTTGGGCTCACTGTGTGCTGTTGGACTTTTCTAAAGTGAGTATTTAGAAAGCTATCCCATAGAGAATACCCATGTGCCATATGACTGTGCTACTGGCATCCTTGTGGGGTTGATATGGTCACCCTCATTTTAGAAATGGAAGAATAGGATGGAGGGGTTAAATTGCTCATGGCTCTCCAGCTACTGAGCATCAGAACCAGGATTCAAAATGGAACTGCAGGGTCAAAGGCCCATTGTAAAATACCTGTGTTCAGGAACACTCACCCTTTCCACATAGTTTATAGTCTCAAAGATCCTATCTAACTTCCATTCTCTGACAGTTGAGAAAACTGAGCCATAAAAGTCAAATGATTTGACCAAGGTCCCACAGTGGGGAGAGCCATCTGAGGTCAATGTCATGGCATCTCCAAGCTCATGGTTACCTCCCAAGAGCAGACACCTTGAATGCCTGCCCAGGCAGGGGACTAGTAATAACTGATGGGGAAATAGAGCTACAGTACTGTACACTAGTGTTTAGAGCCTGATTCCAGGTCTCTTGGAGGATTGGGGGGTGAGGAGGGATCAGGAAACCAAAGCAAAAGCCCATGAATAAGAGCTAGACATCAGTCTGGGACCTGGATGCCACAGATGTTCAGGCAACAAGAAGAATTGCAGACCTCATAGGTAGAAGGGCTCAGCTTACTGAACATGGAAGGTGCAGGCTGTCATGTTCCTTGAGTTACTGGGCATGTGGTTACTATAATCTGGAGTTTTTAAAGGCCTGAGACGTATGCTGTGGAATCAGACAGATCCAGCTGTGAATGCGAGTGAGTCTGTTCTGTGTGCTCAAACTTGGCGCAAGTCACTTTCTGTCTCAGAATCTCAGATTTGTCATTTTAAAAACAGGAACAAAGTCATAGCTATTCCACAGAATGATTCAGAATATTAAATGAAGAATTGTAGATAAAATGCCCAGTTTAGTGCTCTCAGAACTATAGGTCCAGACTGGACCTCTCACTTGAGCTTAAATTTATAGAACCACCTGCTTGATTCTCATCTCTACCTGCTTGTCGTATACTAATTTGATCAACTCTTACATGCTTTAACATCTTTTACTTCCTGCCCTGACCTTCTCTGCCTAGTCTTCTTGTTTTAGAATCAGCCACTCCATCCTCCTAGTTACACCTAGCACACTTAGAATTGCACACTTGGACTCCTTTTGTCTCTCATGCCCCATGTTTAATCTGTCAGCAAAGCCTGTAGGCTGTCCCTTGACAAATGGACCAAGAACATTACCACACTCTTTACTCTGGTCATCCAAACCACTGCCACCACCTCTTGCCTGAATTATTGTACTGACTTCCTTACTGGACTCTTGCTTCCACTCTTGACTCCTTACATTTTTTGTTCTTCACCCAGAAGAATGGAATGATCTTTAAGATGAAAGTCAAGATATGTAACTCTCTCAGAATTCTCCAGTGGCTTCCAATGCCACTCAAAGTGAGCCCCTGTGTCCTTAGTATGACTGGGGAGCCCCTGAATCCTCAATATGACCTGGGAGGCCCAGCACCTTCCATCCCCCCTCTCCTTCCACTCTCTTCGCTGGGGCTATTCCAGTTGCTAAGCCCAGTCCAGCCTCCAAGCCTTTGTCCTGGCTGTTTTCCTCCCCAGGTCTCTGCACAAATGAATCCCATTGGGCAAACATAATCCAAGCACCTTCCCAGAATAGCATTTCTCTCCCAGCACTCTCATCCCCCTCCTTACTTAATTTTCATAGCACCTAACACCACCTGACATAGTACATAGGTGTTTATGTTGCTTATTGTTTGTCTACCTGAATAGAACCTGTCACCCTGCGGGCTGGCTGGGACTTTGTTTTGTGCACACATGGCTCCTCGCACGGGGTGAGCACTCGGTGAACACCTGCTTCGTGGATGGTGCTTCTTCCATAATCAGGCACATTGTGACATGGAGCCACTTCTTGCCTAGACCTTGAGGGTCCAATGAGAATGTTTCATCACCCTTAGTTCTCTTTCATGAACTATCTTCTAGAAATAAGGCCTGGGAATTTTTGGAATAGCTTTATATTTTCTTCCATTTTAGCAAAGAATACATATGCCATGTATACTGCAAAATAAAACAGACACAGGAAAAACAATCCAGAAAACAGAGAAATGCATGAAGGAGAAAATGAAGCTCACTTGGAATCTCACCTTCCAGAAAGAACCACTGTTACCACCTAGATGCCTACTCTTCAGGCTTTCCTTGGGGAGAGGAGTGAATTGGGAGGGGCATTCTACAAGAGAAGGGTATTGGTAAGGAAACCGGTGGCAAAGGGACAATGACAACCAGCAGTGTTGCCTGGTAGAAAGGGTGTGACTAGGAATTGGAAGAATTTGGCCTCCATCAGTGACTCACTTTTATACCTAGTAATCTCCCCTTATCCTTGGAGTATATGTTCTAAGACCCCCAGTGGATGCCTGAAACTGCAGATACTACCAAACCCTTTTTATACTATGCTTTTTCCTATACATACATATGTATGATAAAGTTTAATTCATAAATTAGGTACAGTAAGAGATTAAAAACTAATTTATAACTCATCAAATAGAACAATTATAACAATATTAGAGGCCCAGTGCACAGATTTATGCATGGGGGTGGGGTGGGGGGTGGGAGTCCCTCAGCCTGGGCTGTACCCTCTCACAATCTGAGACCCCCTCGGGGGATGTCCAACTGCCGATTTAGGCCTGATTCCCGCAGGCCAGGATCTGGCCTAAACTGGCAGTCGGACATCCTCCAAGGGATGTAGCAGTGCGCCAAGTGTCAGGTGTCCAGGGAGGAGCCCGAGTTGGTGATGTGCCGCTTGTGCTCATCCCAGCCTGCTGTGCCTGCTGCCACCACTCGGTAGCGCTGCCGTGGAGTTGGGAGTGGCTCCCGCCACCACAGCTGTGCTCGCCAGCCACGGGCCCAGCTTCTGGCTGAGCGGCGCTCCTCCTGTGGGAGTGCACTGACCACCAGGGGGCAGCTCCTGCATTGAGTGTCTGCCCCCTGATGGTCAGTGTGCATCATAGTGACTGGTTGACCGGTTGTTCCGGTTGTTCAGTCATAATGGTCGCTTAGGCTTTTATGTATATTGATACTGTAATAAGAGTTATGTGAATGTAGTCTTGCTCTTTCTCTCTCATCACCAAGAAGGCTCGTAAGTGATTAATGGGCAGGTTGTGTATACAGCGTGGATACACTAGACAAAGAGATGATTCACAGCCAGGACATGAGATTTCATTGTGCTACTCAGAATGGTGAGCAATTTAAAATGTATGATTTGTTTATTTCTGGAATTTTCCATTTAATATTTCCAGACACACGGTTCTGTGGGTAACTAAAACTGCAGAAAGTGACTGCGAGTAAGGAGGGATGTCTGTAAGGAGCTTTCCATGCAGTAGTTCACTCATTGGCTTCCCATGCAGTCTTGTGTGGCAGGCCTTGTGACTTACCTTGCACAGACCAGAGCCTGGAGCCTTGGCGAGGTCATGTGAATCCTTCGGGTCTACTCCCTTCAGAGGGTACAGACCTGAACCAAGTCTATCTGACTCCAGAGCTTAACCACCTAACCATGATGCAATGTGCCCCCAGAGCAGTCAGAACGGAGGGGCAGGTGGGCCAACATGGAAGTGCATTCAAGAAAGCTGAGCGGGGAGGCTGGGACTTTCCAGGAGAGGACCCATGTGGGGATCCCCCAGCCCCCACAGTTGTGGCCAGATGGGCTGTGAGAGCCTGGTTCTGTGTCTTGGGCTGAGAGGTTGACTTCTAGACATGTCCAGTGATGGTGTAATGGGATTGGAAGTTTGGAGGTAGTGCCACCAGTGTGAAATAATGAAGAAAATCTTCAGATGTGATGTCAGGGAAACCAGACAGCCACGCACACCACCTCTAGCTCACTTATAGCAAGTGACTCCCTGTAGATGGATGCAGAGTTCTAGAAAGTGGGGTGAGCGGGGGTATCAGATCATCCCTTCTTCTCTTCAAGCTGTGTGCAAACTCTGAGAATTTGGCCCTGGTGATGGGGGCAGGTGGGGTGGGAGGGTTGTCCTTTGCATTCATGAAGAGAAGACCATTCCAGCCAGGCCAGTGGACTGAGGTGCAGACTCTTAATGTTTCTGTGGGCGGAGCCATGTGGTCTCAGAGAGGGATCTGAGTTATAGCCCTGCTTTCTTCTGCCCCAAGCATGATGTGTGTGTGTGTGTGCATATGCAGGGTGTGTGCTGTTTGGATATTGTTACACTGCTTAAGGGCAGGAGATGGCTCCTGGGAATTAATACTGTTCAGATGTTAAACTGATACTTACACTCTGATCTTATCTGCACAGTGAGGAGATGCCTGTGGTTTCATTGTCACTCTTGAGTCTTGAGACCTGAATGGGAATGAGGGTGAGAGGAATTCTTAACTCAGTGGTATGGTGGTGTAGGGTTTGAATGTGCTTATTTATTCTTTGGCTGGGCAGAAAATATTGAACTCATTATTGCCTTGCAAAAACAGCCTATCTTTTAGTTCTGTTTCTCAGGAAGAAAGAAGTCCTCTTGGACTCCATTCACTCAACAAATCTTTATTGAGTACCTGCTGAGTCCAGACACTGTGCTAGGTGCCAGAGATGGAGTGTGGGCAGTGGTATGGGTGACAGCTGGCAGAGTTGTGACATATTTTGGTGGTACCATTGGCTGGAATTGATGATGAATTGGATATAGGATGAGAGAGAGAATGGTGTGGAGGACGACTTCCAGGGTGTTGATGTGAGTAGCCATCAGGAGCTTGGCACCAGATCTCCTCTCCCAGGGAGGGTGGCATGGCTCCAGAC
Organism: Myotis lucifugus; assembly: GCF_000147115.1. Lineage (NCBI taxonomy): Eukaryota > Metazoa > Chordata > Mammalia > Chiroptera > Vespertilionidae > Myotis > Myotis lucifugus. The sequence goes on from NW_005871082.1 coordinate 1,221,529, forward strand.
CACTGGGGCAGATTTCACATATTTCAGCAAAAGGAGGGGTAGGAGAGGCCTCAGGAGCTGTCAACCAATGAGCCTGAACATATACATTTTTCTCTTTCTTCCAAGGAGATGCCAGTCAGCAGTACTTCCTAATTTCTTCTCAATCTGCCCAATGCCTCTTCCCTTCCTGACCCACCACCTCTATGTGGAATAAGAATGTGGGGAGGAGAAATTGACTTAAAAAACATTTACCAAGCTGAGGAAAACTTCAGAAAGTTTCAGATCCAGGTTGAATTCTGATAATGTGGATATCATTGGTACAGATGACTCCAGCTGATTATCTTTCAAATAATTATGGAATTACAAAATATTAGTGCTAAAATGAAATGTTAGAGCTTGTTTAATTTAACCACCCATTCTAGGGATACATAAACTGAGGCTCGAGGAGTGAAAGATTTCATAAGGTCACACAGCAGGTTGGTCTGGCTGGACATTAGGACTCAATATAGTTTAAGTAACTTTAAAATTGAGGAGGGGAGGCTAGAAAAGCACCAAGTGAAGGATCTCAAAGAGTCAGGGCAGCTATTTAGGAAGTTCAGGCTTGCCCAGGAATCTGTTGTAAACAGCACTGGCTCTCTCTTTCACTAAGAAGCTTGAGTATCAAGTGTAAGTTGGACTGAAGGGGTCAAGGTTGCAGCCAAACTGACTAGAAGATGGAGTTCAAGGTTATCTGTCAACCCATGCTCTTAGAAAGCCCTCTCCCCAGGCACTGGGGGCATTGATGTGTGGTGGCTTGAGGGCCATCCTCTTTGTGTCTCCTCTGCCTCACCCAACCTCTTCTGCTAGACTTGGTATCCTAGTACCTGTTTTCTGCAGCTGGTCATCAGGCAAATTCTCCCCCTCTGTGTCTGGAATTTGACCTATAGAAATAGAGAGGAGACTCTGCCTGTGCTCCAGTCCAGTGGAGATGATGCAAGCTGGGTTTGGGTCACGGGCCTGGCATTCAACCCATATCAGTCTGTTCCTTCCACACGATAATGGTTTTCTGGGAGTAATGGGCTGAGTGCAGTGGTGAGAACCACAGATTAATTCCATTGTGGCCTTGCTTTGGCATTTTATAGGCAATGTGGTATCTGCACATAGAGAATTGCAATTTTTTTTGACATTTAAAGTGGAGGTTCACATCTGGCAGGGGTCATATCTGACATTTCTCGTGTCTTGTCTAGCAGAGTTGGGAGAGGGTCAGGGCTGTGAGTTCTGGCTGCCATCTAGAGTTTAAGCCCAGCCCACTGGGAAAGAGCCCTTTGGAGAGATGGAGCCCTGACAGCCACTTTGACCTCTTGACCTCTGATGTGCTACCTCTCGGCTTTGGAGCAGCTGAAGCTCAATGGCGTAGAATGTAGATGCCTTGAATGTATGGGCAAGGTGAGGTCATTGCTACCTTTGCTTGCTGGTGGTCAGGCTGCTTGACCTGCAATAGTCTGGCAGCATCTGAAAGAAGATGGGAAGACAGACTCATCTATCATGTTGGCCTGGGACCTTGGGTAGAGTAAGAGAGCCACCCAACTTGGGTGGACTAAAGGGAGGATAGGAGAGATGTCCCAGAATGAACAGAAGGGCTCCAGCAATAAATGGCTAAGTGGAGGGGGCAGCACTTGCAGAATAGAGCAGGATTCTCCAGCATCCTAGGGTAATTATATCAGTCCCCATCTTGGTCAGTACCAGACTGGGCCTGCATTTTAGACTTGAGTCCTCTCAGGGGTCCAGCCTGCAATCTATACCCCGGCTGGCGCTGACCCCTTGGCACTGGACTGAGCATCATTTGTCTTTGTGTCTGATCTGCAACGTGTGCAGATGCAGAAGTAGCTCAATTGATGACCTGTCTTCCGGAGCACTCAGGGGATCCTGGGAGGCTCAGTTGCTCAGACATTTTGGAGGTGTTAAGCGCTTGGTAGAGATCTGCGTGTGGAGGTTAATTATGACTTCCCCTCCCCACTCTTTTTGTCTTCAGTCTGGTAACCTTGGCTCAATTTAAGCAAGTTTTAAAATTCCAAGCTGAGATAATGTTTAAGGACTATAGTGCTTAAAAATTAGTTCCCAGGAAAAGCAAGGGAAATTAACATAAAGGGGCTAGTATGTACCGGGCACTGTGCTAGGCACTTTTACTTCCATTATTCATTTGTTTCTTCACAGTGATCCTAGAGGATGTTGGTTCACTCATTCCTCTCTTCCTTCCTTCCTTCCTTCCTTCCTTCCTTCCTTCCTTCCTTCCTTCCTTCCTTCCTTCCTTCCTTCCTTCCTTCCTTCCTGACTTCATTCATTCAGTGTTTGTTGAGCCCTAACGTGTGCAAGGCAGCATTCTAGGCTCTGGGGATACAGCTGAGTATAGGGCAGACCAGGTTTTCTGCTTTCATACAGCTGAGATTCTAATAAGAAAGGTGCTAGACAATAAACACAAAAAATTAGACAATTTCAGATAGAAGTGACTTCCAGGAAGGAAATAAAATAAATATAGGGCAGGTGGGTGACATTGGAGAGGTGCAGGGAAAGCCATCAAGGAGATGACATCTGAGCTCAGATAAGATCTGAATGATGGGAAAGCCACAGAAAAGCTGGGGCGGGGGATGCACTGCTGGGAACAGTAAATGCAGGTATCCTGGGTGGGAGCGACTTAGGCCAGAGTGAGAAGAGATGGTTTTGTTTCCTCCACTTTCCACATGAGGAAACTGAACCTTACAACCCAGCTTGCCCATTATTACTCCACCAACCAGCGTAGATCTTCTCAGTCCAAACCTATGGTTTTTCCATTATAACCTTCTACCATCAATAAACTGCTAGCTGTGCTCATTTGTAACAAAGTCCTTTGCATGCATCATCTTATTCCATCCATGAAAACTATTATTAGCCCTATTTTACAGATGAGGAAACTGAACTCAAATCTCATCAAGTCACTTATTCAAGTCACACAGCTGAAAATCAGAGAAGGTGGGATTCAAACTTGGGTCTGTGTGACTGGCTGTCGTATTCAGTTACCACACCATGGGAAGGTGGACTTTATGCCTGGGGGCCAGGGGGTACTTCCCCCACTTTTAGAGATGATACAAATACATGCCAAGGAATTTGATGCTTTTCCCGTGCCACCCAGCCAGAAAGTGTAGGGTGAGGACTGACACTCAGGTCTTCTGCCTCATGGGCAGGCTCCTTTTGTTCGAAACACTGCCCTTGTCCATGCCTGGTGACCATGAAGGACTGCTTGGCAGTGTCATGGCCACTCAGGGGCATACTTGTCACTGTTTGGCATAGAGGATACATTCCCAGCCTTAGGTGTAGGTTCCTTAAAAGGTAAATCATCTGAAAACAGATGCTGAGCACCTGCTATGGGTTAAGAATGATGCTAAGTACCGTGAAAGAACAAAATGAGGTGAGCTGTTTGGCTCATCATGGTGATGGGAAATATTCACCCACGGGAGCCAGAAATGCTTGACCCCACCTTGCTTCTTGTGCTGAGGAGAAAAGACCAATTAGATACCGTCCTTGCCCTTAAAGATCTCACAACCCAGGTGAGAAGAGAGACAATTAATATAACCATAATATGTTGTCATAGGACTGATTTATTCCTTTATTAAGTCACTATCTGTTGAGTTTCAGTGCAGGCCAGGTACTGTGGTAGGTGCAGGGGGTACAGTGAGTGGTAAAGGCCCAACAAATCCTGTTCTTCATGAAGCTTACAATCGGGGGCTAGCAGAGGTACATAAGTACTGAAAATCTGAATACTGACTCGGATAAAACTATGAGGTAGATGTGTAGGGAGGTCTGTCTTATTTAAGTGTGTTGGAGGAAGCTTCCCTTTGGAAGAAATGCTGTGAACAGATGGATGAATTGGAGGACTCCAAGGAAGGCAGCCATAGGTTACCGAAGGAGCACCAATAAGGTCACCTACCCTACCCAACTTGGGGGTATAGGTCAGGCCTTCTCCAGGTGGTGACACAGCCTTGGTTTTTTTTTTTTATAATATATAGATATATTTTAATATATTTTATTGATTTTTTACAGAGAGGAAGGGAGAGGGATAGAGAGTCAGAAACATCGATGAGAGAGAAACATCGATCAGCTGCCTCCTGCACACCTCCTACCGGGGATGTGCCCGCAACCAAGGTACATGCCCTTGACCGGAATCGAACCTGGGACCTTTCAGTCCCCAGGCCGACGCTCTATCCACTGAGCCAAACCAGTTAGGGCCAGCCTTGGTTTTAAAGGAGCCTGCCAGGCGAGTGGGAGGCTGAGATTCAGGGATGGAGGGTGTGTCATAGGCAGTGGGAGCCGCGTGTCACGCACACATATTTTGGCACCAGTCTGCGTAATTGCCTGAGGAGACCTTTCTGCCCCACCTACCAGAAACTGCAGAAGTGTAGCAGTTTGCTTATGTCTTGAACGTCTGTTCTCCAGCTCTTTCCTTTGAACTCTGCCAAAGGCTCCATGAATGCCATCGCCAGCATGTAAATGATCCAGCAGTCCTCGGCCCTCGCTAGTCGGCCTGTTAGCCCAGTGCACACATGCATAATTCGGTATAGGAGGCTGCCTCTGCCTTTAGCTGGGTGCTGGGGAAGACCTTTTGCTTTCATGGAGCTCAATCCTATGCTGGCTTTTATTCTCCCTGTTCCCCTCCTTCTCACTTCTTCTAGCTTCCACCCAACTCTGTAAGGCTGCATAGCAGGATTTCGCAGGTTGGCCACAGTTCTTGTGACTGCCCAAACCTTCATGTCCAATAGCCGGGGAGGTGCTAGATTGTGCCTTAGCTCAACCTGGAGAATTCCTAGGACATGGGCAGGCTGGGCTTTTCCCTCACTTTTTTTTCTTGCTGTTTTGGGCACTGCTGGGGGCTTCTGGCCACTTCTACAGAGTCCAAGGCTTGGGAGACAGGCTGGAAAGAGAGGGTATGAGGACACTTGTTTCCTTCCTGGTTGGGGCTTTACTGGGTGGTATTTACAGTCTTGCCTTCCCCTCATTGGGTGAGAGGAGCTGGGTTGGCCCTGACATGCCCCCCTTGCCTGGGTACCCATGATCCAGCATTCTCTCTTTGAGACATCACTGGGGTTATTTTCTTCCCATTCCATCCTCCTTTCCTGCTCAGGTCAGGGAGGACAGGGGACAGCTTATAAATCACCTCCAATCTGTAGCAGATGTGGTTGCCTCATCTGATCCCTTCTCCTCTCCATCCTTTCTTATTGTCTTTTCTGAAACATCGCTTGAGCACTGCCCGTGTATTAAAAACAACAACCATGAACCACCTCATAGCTCCTCTAACCCAGAAGGGACATTTGGAAATGTTTTCAGTTGAGGAAAGAATAGGACCCAGATGGAATCTGTGTCCACTTTTGGAAGCTCCCAAACAAGGCTCTGCTCATCACATTTGTCCTTGGGCTGCTGTGATACTAGTCACAGAGCTAAGGTCTTGGCACAGCTCTGGGCAGGGAAGTGCTCTGCTGGCCTGCGTTCTGCCTGGCACGTGAGTGTGGTTTTCTTTTGTTCCCCTCCTTGCTCAGCCACACCCTCTTCCCAGCTGCCCTTCTGGTCACCTTGCTGATTTGGGACAGTAGCCCTGCTTTGTATCTTGTGATCTGGCTTGTATCAGGCGTGAGGGCCCATGCCTGCCCAGCCACGTTCTGTCCTGCAGTTGAGTGCTTAAGAAAGATGAGTCAGCTGATAGTCCCACTCCCTCAGGAGCTTGAATTGGGAAACTGAGTTGGACCTGAGCTCAAAGATCATGATTTAACTGAGGTTAGGAGATGATGACCAATAGACAAGGGAGAATGGAGCATGAACCAAAGCAAGGCAGCCATGACATGAAGGGAAAAAAAAGAGAAAAGAGGGTATAAAGATTTCCTTTGCTGATGGCTTTGTGGTCCTAGCTTCTTCTCCCAACAAGCCCTTATCTTAACTACAGTTGGAGGGGGTCTTTGTTCCCTGCAAATAAAATATATTAAACGGTCCACATCCTCTGCCCACAGCCTTGAAGTGAGGGCTGCAGAACAGAATGCTCTCAGATGGATAGCGGGGAGCAGGTTTTAGAGCTGTGTTTCATTTCAAGTCGCCCCAGTCAAACTTCAGATGTTGGCTCATTTCCTGTAGTTGGAGAAAATTCCTGGACTATTCCTTAGCTTGGTTTCCCACTGGCAGACTCCTGTTGGGGCCAGGGGGTGGGTGTGTCTGGGTCATGCTGATAGAGGGAAAAAACCTCTGGCTGATCCCGGGCTTTGGGAAAGGACTCCTGGTTCCAAGAAAAGTTCTAGTGATGCCAGAAATGGGCAAAGCATTGAGGTGAGCAGGAGCATGTTGTCAGAGCCTGCACTGTAGCTTAAAATGAACTTTAGGGAGCCTGGCCGGTGTGGCTCAGTGGTTGAGCATTGACCCATGAACCAAGAGGTCACTGTTTCACTTCCCAGTCAGGGCACTGACCAGGTTGTAGGCTTGATCCCCAGTGTGGGGTGTGCAGGAGGCAGCCAATTAATGATTCTTTCTCTTCATTGATATTTCTCTGTTAATTATGTTTTTTTTTCTCTCTCTCCCTCTGCCTTCCTCTATCTCAGTGGTCGGCAAACTGCGGTTCACGAGCCACATGTGGCTCTTTGGCCCCTTGAGTGTGGCTCTTCCACAAAATACCGACTTCTGTGCATGGGCCACGAAGTTTCAATCACACTGTACATGCGCGCACGTGGTATTTTGTGGCATTTTGTGGAAGAGCCACACTCAAGGGGTCAAAGAGCCGCATGTGGCTCGTGAGCTGCGGTTTGCCGACCACTGATCTATCTGAAATAAATAAAAAACATATACTTAAAAAAAATGAACTTTAGTGAGAGGCCAAGATGCTAGATCCTGGCCAGAGCTACTGGTGATTGGGTGCAGAGTGAATAGGCACCTGGGATGCTCACAGAGGCATCTGGCCAGTTTGTCCACCAGGGTCCTTGTTGAACGTGAGGCCCACTCCCTGAGGCCTTTGAAATGTGGCAGTTTGAGCAGGCGTAGGGCCTTCTGGGTTTCCTTGATCATAACAATAGTAAGAGTAGCAAACAGCTATTGTGCCAGGTGCTCTGCTAAGCATTTTACAGGCATCTCTTTATTGTTATGAACAGAGCTTGAGGCAGGTATCATTATTTCTCCATATTATATATGAGGAGGCTGGAGTATAGATAATGATGTAAGTGACTATCCCTAGGCCAAATGGCTAGCCCAAGGTGAGTGGACCGTGATCCTGGCCTCTCTGACCACATGGCCATGCTCTTAAACCCCTCTGCTACTTTATTGGTTAATAGACACCTGGGCCTGGGACCTCAGCTGGGTTCTCATTTCCTCACTCTGGCTGCGTCCCAGTGAGCATCCCAGTGTCCCAGGAGGTCTGCTGAGCCCAGAGGGCTGCCTTGCTGGAGGACACCTGTTGACATGAGCAGCTGCCGTGCCCTTTCTGAGATGGAGGCAACCCCACCTGCTCTGAGCCGGGGACAAAATACATTATGTAGGAGTGTCTGTCCCCCTGGGAAGGATGTCATAGACTTTTGTACCTGCAGCAGGAGAGTGCCAGCTGCTTCTGGAAATGAAGCAAAGCCCTGCAAGTTGGGGACGGATGGAGGAGACCAAGGGTGTGGGCTGCCTTGGGGTTCCTCCACCAGATTGTGATAACTATTGGGGTCCAGTAATCCCTGGCAAAGCGGGTGAAAGGGGGGACATTTCAGGAACGTTTGCTGTGAGGATGGTGGTTGGAAGCTTCTTGCTGGTTCATCTGCTCTGTCTGGATTGGGGGAACTTCGTGCACAATGGCAGGCAGTCTTGGGAAGGGGGCCAGCCTGAATCTCCAGCCATCTGTTAATGGGGCAATCGATTATGTTGTAGCAGGAGCCAGTCATCTTAATTGGGCAGAACCATCAGATAAGGCTGCAGCTGTGGAAGGGTGTGTTAGTTGTGAACGTGCAGCTTGGGGATGGGAGGCCCATGGAAATGGAGTGTCAGTCCTAGGGAAACTCAAGTGCACGTCTCAGCATGGATCCCAGGGTCCCCTGAGGACGTGTGTGCAATGCACATTGTTGGGTCCCACCCCAGACTTCTGACTCTGAAACTCTGGGGACGGGGCCCAGCAAGCTGTGTTTTAAATCACCTTCCTGGTGATCCTGAGTCCCACTAATGGTTGAGAATCACAGCTGTAGTGTGAGCCAGGGTAAGTGGTGGTGTGATGGCCTAGACAGCCTATGGCTCTCAGGGTGAGAGAAACTCCTGAACATGCTGGCTTCCTATTGTGGAATGAGAACTATACTCAATAAATCCTCTTTGGATATAATCCGATTAACAACAGCCATTCTCTGCTGATTTCAGGCAAAGTTCCCCAGGTCAAGCAACTCCACCCACCCATGTCACACAAAAAAGTTGTGTGGGAGGTGATCTATGACTTGATAATGGGTTTTGGCAGGTGTTTCCTTAAGGGGGTCGGATGTAGTTGAATGAGATCCTGCAATGGGGTCCTGGCCCCACCATCCACTAGTCTCTTGGGCTGTGGCACGCCTCTTCCTGGCTCCCAGGCTCAGGTTCTTCATCTGTGCAATGAGGATGGGTTTGGATCCTGCTGAGGTTCCTTCTTATGGTGACACACCACGCTTCTCATAGATGTCCCAAGAAAAGGCCATGGTTGCGTCATGCTGAAAACAGAAGTGTTGATGCTGTCACATTTTAAGCATTAATATTGAAAGCGACAGCCTGCTGACCATCTGGAAGAATCTCCCAGGGCACTGACAGCCCTGGACCCTGATAGGAAAACAGCATTTTAGGACAGGTGCCTCATTAATAGGAATGACTTCCCAAGAATGTAGCCAGGTAGGCAGCCTGACTTTGGACCAGGCTAACTTCTCTACACCACCAAGCCTGTGGAGGACAGAGGTTAATCTACCAAAGGTCATTCACAGCCCCAGGTCTCCCTGAGCCTGAGCCTTCTGGGGCTCATGCACTGATGGCTCCCACTAGGTGACCTGAATGGATACACGTGCCAAGCTTTGGAGCCATGGCAGGGAAGACGGTGGAGAAACACCCAGTGTGCAGCGTTCCTCCTTGTCTGAGGACACTGTGCAGGCAAGGGGGTGCTGTGGGAGAGTGAGAAGCGGGGGTGAGAGCAGGGGTTCCTGCATCCAGGACGGTTTGTACTCCTTGTGCTTTCTCGGGACTTTGGCATCAGAGGCAGAGAACACGTACAAATCTGCTGCAATTGACCTTTTAAGCCAAACCAACTTGAGTGTTTGCCACACGCAGGGGCTGCTGACAAGTCTCGGGCTGGAGGCAGAAGATGCAGGAAGGGAGCTTGGGGCTGATGAGAGATGGCGCTGGGCAGAGCCAGAGAGGCTGTGACATTGTCAGACACTCACAGGCTGCTCTCCCTCCTTCTCAGAGGTGCAACTCCATGGCCCTGAGACGGCCCAGGAAGAAAGTGTGATTGGGGTGCAGCATTAAAACCTCTGAGCGAGGTCACCAGGGGTGGGGGGGAAGCAGGTTACAGCAACAAAGACCTCTAAGGTCCAGGTCAGGCGAGGGCCCTGGTCAGGGGGAAGAATGGGTGGCAAATTCAGATGCAGTTCAGAATAGAAGAAACTCCCATAGCAGCTCCCCTTTTATCGCCTCTGAACCTCCTTTTCCACCATTATCTTGGGAGGTGTGATTCTGCCTCAGATGAGCCTCATCCTGGCTTCCAGGATGGAAGAGTAGAGTGCCATCCTGGGTGGAGTAGAAGGGAAACAAAAGGCTGGGTGAGGCCCTGCTGGTGGGGTGGCTCAGAGGTTTAGCCTCAACTTATGAACCAGGAGGTCATGGTTTGATTCCTGAACAGAGCACATGCCCAGGTTGAAGATCTCCAGTAGGGGGTGTTCAGGAGGCAACTGATCAATGATTCTCTCTCATCACTGATGTTTCTGTCTCTCTCTCCCTCTCCCTTCCTCTCTGAAATAAATAAAAAAAAAGACTGGGTGATTTGAAACCAGCGTGACTCCATTTCTCTGCCTGAAAATGCAAGGAACACCAGTGCCTGTCTTCAGCCAGAGAGGATTTGACAACATTTTTAAAATTAAAAGGAAATGTGAAATGAAGAAATTGAAATTAGCCTCTGCAAAAGGACTTCGTAGATCCCCTGTCAGTTAAAGATGTTGCCACATTATTTTACTGTTTCTGGGGATGTCTAGAGTAAAATGGTGGGACGTTTGTCAAGGGCTTGGGCTGACCATAATTAGAAGGTACCACTGGGCGGTTCCCTGGAAGGTCACCTGTCAGGGCTCTAAGGTGGGAGGTTCAACTAGGGAACCTTAACATTCCTCCCAACTCTTATCTCAGATTCTTGTGAAAAATCAGCTGGGTGGGAAAAATAAATGACAGCGGTGGACCTTCTTGTTCTATCTGTGTTGGTCAAGTAAGTTAAACAGACCCCTACATCAAGCCTGGCCTCCTACTAACATCCAGAGAGGGAGGACTTGGTTGCTGGGGGTGAGAGGCATGTCCCTGTCAGCTAAGAGTCCCAGGGACAAAGCAAGAGAGGGAAATGGAACCAGTTTCCAACTACCATGGAGCATGCACAGGGTGAGATTCTCCATGTGAATTATTCAACTTAATCAGCAGAGTAATCCGATGGGATAGATAGGATCACTCTTCTCCATGTCCCAGAAGAGAACATGGAGGTGCAGAGACGTCAAACACTTGCATACAGTTGCACAGCCAGCAGGTGGGGACATCCAGTACACAGCCCCGGATGGGCCAGGACCCCTACTCCACGTCCCTGGCTGGGGTGGGGACTTGTGGTCTCTTTGAAGACATTTCTGAAGAAGATGCAAATATGCAAAGGTTCATATCTGGGTCTCTGTGCCTTTCTCTTCACATGAGAGATGTTTCCTCTGATACTGTGTCCAGAGAGAGGGCTCTGAGCAGGTCTGAGAGGAGTGGAGCACGCCCTGGGGGCCTGGGGCTGTGAGCTACTGGGCAGGTGCAAGGCACCAGGTGTGCTGAGGGAGACTGGTGTGTGAGGGAGGCCCCTCCTCTCTGCTTCAGCCTCCCCCTGTGTGAAATGAGGCATCCTGGGGCCTGGGGGAATATTCATTACTTTGGAGCTGGAGAAAGTGTTCTCCCGATGTTACTGTTTCGGTTAGACGTGAGTCTGGTGTTTGGCTCCGGCTCCCAAGTTTGATGTGTTTCTTTGATCCCAGTCTTTCTCAGGGACTTGGCTCAGTTTCAGAACTGGGTGGGAAATGTCACAGACTCTGTTCTAGCTAGTGTTGTTTTTCTTGTTTTCCCTCTTGGGTACAGTCAAAAATGGAGAAGTTGAGAAAGGAGACATGGTGGGCTGGACCCTCAGTCTAGAAACTCAAGTTAATTTTATTTTGTTCACTAATTTGATCATTTTTATTACCACACAGTATGTTTGTAATGCAAATAATACACAATTAATACTGAAAACTAAAAAAAAAAACTTAGAAAAGCACAGAGGTCAAAGCAAAAATCACTGTTTTCCCACCTTGTACCATTATTAACATTTTGATGTTGATTTCCCCCAGATGTGTGTGTGTGTGTGTGTGTGTTTGTGTACACTTATTTTTTTCAGATATGAAATATGCTGTACATAGCTATTTTTCTGCTTTTAGCATTATAATGTGAATGTATCAGTGTCAGTAAATGTTCTTTAACCTTTTATTTAAATATTCCATGATATATATATAACAATTTGACTTATCCCCTATTGTTGGATATTTAGACCTTAAATTTTCTATTATTAGAAATATTACTGTTTCTCCCTCTAACAGTTAGGCCATATTATCATTTCACCTGCAATATATAAGAATACACATTTTCCAATACTCTTATGAGGAACTTTTGCTAATCTTTGCCAATGTGATAAGACAAAGAAGAAAGGTATTTCATTGGTTCATCTTTGAGCAGCTCTAAGAAAGAGCGTGAGCATGTAGAAATGGACTTATTGGGACTGTAAGGAAAAATAGATGTTGGCCACCTTAGTTTGTTTTTCTTTATTTGCCTTTTTTTGATTTTCCCTTTATCAGTGTAATGCAAAAACACAAGATCTCTACCCTAAGGAAAGAGGTATATATATATAAATATCTTTTAAAAGATATTTGTCATAGTTTTATTTTTAAGAGCTAAAAAGTTGAAATAGCCTAAGTGCTTACAAGAGGAAATGAGTCAAATTAATGATGATAATGGAATGCTATGCAATCATTAAAGTAATTTAATGGCAGAGGGAAAAAATCAGGCTATAAAATAATATGTACATTATGATCTCAATTAAATAATATGTGCATAAGAAAAAGGCTATAAAGATTAATGTTAATCATTTCTGAATGTTTTTAACAGGTACCTATATTATTACTGTAGTCACAAGACAGATGTTAGCAAGTAACACAAAATAGATGTTAGCAAGTAAAATCTAAAATATTATACATGGGAATAACGAGTGCTGAGTAATGGTTCTGGGTCACTTCGATTCTCCCAAGGACTTGATAGGTTATTGAGTCTTCTCACATTCTTGAGGCTTCTGGGGCTCAGAAGTTCACAGGACCATTTTATAACAAGGGCTAAAGTCATAGAGGAGATCAGGAATAGCTTTCATCTGCTCTTTTGCCCTTGATAGACTTGGGGGCACAAGGTGGTATAGAAAGAAACCTACTTATGGTGCCCACTGCCTTGGACCACAAGGTATATAGGGTATGCCATCCAAAGCACCAGTGGATCTCAGGACCATTGGGGTTGGTGTTTAGAAACTGAAAACAGGGAATGCCAGAGGATTGATGTCTAAATGTCATCTGGAGGGACTGATTGGGCTGTGTTTGTGTATCTCTCATAATGACAAATACACTGGGGACAGAATTCTATATTAGTCCTCTCACTTACTGATGAGAAATGGAGGCCTAGACAAGTTGTCACTTGCCCAAACCAGTGTCTCTCCCCCTCCCCCTCCCCCCGATCTGACTGTCTCACTGGGATGGTGCAGTATGTCATGGTTTAGTTATATTTGATTGGCCAAGATGTTTGACAGCATTCTTGGATGGTTTTGAAGTACTTAAAGTTGCTTGGTTAGAGTTTGGATAAAAGCAGACAATTTAACTCTCTGAGTAGTAGGATGAATTGGTGGGGGAGATCAGTGTCAGTCTTTTTCTAATTATATTATGTTAATTGTTAAATGATATGCAGAGTCAGAGGACAATTTTGAACTTTATAATAAAGGGACGTGAACCAGGACAGCTGGCAGAGACATGAGTCAATGGTAGAATGAATTTATTTTCTCTAGACTTGAGTTTCCATATGGTGACGCCCTTATTTCCTAGTTGTAGGTACTCAATGGCATGGATTTTTCCTCATATTATGTCTCTCATCCTGGGTGAGTGAGGAGAACTCTGAGAACCGGAGAATTCATTCACCTTAATACTTAGAGCCCCATGCTGTGTTACCGTGTTGGTAGGCAGGCAGCTAGTGAAGGGCCTTGTCTGCCAGATCAGAGTTTGGAATTTATGTTGAAAACAAAAGGTACTCATAGAAGAGGTTTAAGGGAAGGAGTTGTGCGGTCTGCCTCAACTTTTAGAAAGACCACATCGGTTCTAGTGGATTAGACTGACTGCAGGGAGACCAGTTAAGAGTCTATTTCAGTCATTCAGGTAAGAGACAATGGTGGGATTAACCCACTGTAGTGACAGTGAGGAGACAGAGGGGTGGGCAGGTGGGAGGGAAGAGTACATATTGAATAAGGAGACAGATTGGTGGACAGGTGGGAGGGAAGAGTTCATATTGAGCAATCAGGAGGTTGGGGGTGCCATTTATTGAGATTGTAGATTTTGGAGTTGGTTGCTGATGAGGCCAGTTTGGAACATGTTGTGTTTACAGTGCCTGTGGATCACAGAAGTGGAGATATCCTTTCTTCTTATTTTGTAAACTACCCAGGGGAAGTTCATTTTTGTGTCCTGATACCAAGGAGGAGTTTCTCTCTCTATAATGAGACTTTTCTTCCAAAACACTTTCATGTCTGCTCCCCACAGATCCTCACACCATTCCTATGAAGTGAAGCAAGGGAGTTTCTCTTAATGGACAGTGCTAAGATTCAGTACCCCATGAAATGGTGTTTGTGTGTTCCTAGGATGTGGAATACAGCCACTCAGACAGTTTCCACTCAATCTGTTTGGGCCACTCATAGCTCAGGAGCACCCAAGCCTTGCCCCCAGAAGGCTGGTTTTCTTTTCTTGATGGAGGCTGTCTGAAGGAGGTGAGTCTGCACCTGGGAGGTAGCAAGATGTTCTAAACCAAGCAGGTGGAGTGAAGCAAGGTGTGAAGCTTTGCCTGGGAGGTGTGTGTATGTGGGTGAGGGGAGTGAGCAGAGGGAGGAGAGGAGGGCCTGGTGAGCTTGGTGGGCAGGACTGTGCTGGCTGTGGGAGAAGATGCAGGTAGAGTGTGGAGAGTCTACGGGATATGAGGCAGCAGCTGGGATGCATGTGTGCTAGGGAGGCAGCCTTTGGGTGTGGAACCAAGGGGAAGGACTGAGGAACACAGAGGCTGGGAGGGCCTGCTCTCATGGTAGGCATCATGACCTTGCCCACTTTGCTATCTCTGCACACATGCCTTGCTGCCCAGCAGGGGTCCTTCCCTGAGTCCCTTGTTTTCAATTGCACCCTCCAGCACTCCCAATTTCTCTTCCCCTGCTTTATTTTTACCATTGGGCATATTATTTGTTGTACTTAGGTATTTGCTTATTATCTCTCTCTCTGCAACAGAATCTATGATCTATAAAGGAACTTAATCTGTTTATACCGATAGTCACTAGCACCTGCACATTTCCTGACACACAATAAGTGCTTAATAAATATTTGTTGAATGAATGCCACCACCCAAGTATAAATGCCATTCATATTTTTGTATTCAGTCATTACATACATAGGTTTTAAAAGATGTGTTTGAGATATAAGTTGCATCCCGTAAACGCATCCATTTTAAGTGCACAGTTCAATGAGTATTGGCAAATATATACACTTGTGTAACCAACACCACAATCAAGACATAGAACATTCCCATATCCCCCAGATGGTTTCCTTGTACCTCTTTGCGGTCAATCCCTGTTCCCACCCTTGGCCCCAGGCAACCACTGATGTAGTTTTCGTCATTATTTATTGGCTCTGATTTTTTTAGAATTTCATACAAATGAAATCATACTCATGTCTTGTTTTGCTCAGTGTACTGTTTTTAAGATTTGTCCATGTTGCATATGGCAGCGATTCATTTGATTTTCTTGCTGAGTAGTAGGAAATAACTTCTTTTTTGCTTTGTGGTTTTTGTGACCACTTGTGAACATGGGCTCTGGATCCAGGCCACCTGGTTGGAATTCTGGTTCTTCCACTTAGCATCTGTGTGGCTTTGGGCAAGTTTATCTTCCCTGTGCCTCAGGCCTTTCATCTGTTAAATGGGGTAATGATCATACCTACCTCTAGGATTGCTGGGAGAAGGATTAAATGAGGTAAACACATAAAGTGCCTAGAGTGGTGCCTGGCACATAGTGAGTAGTCAATAATTGTTAGCTGTTATTGCTTCCATTTTGCAAATGGAAAAACAAAGCAAAACAAAACAAAAAAAAAGCAAACAAACCAAAAACCCTGAGGTACAGAAGAGTAAGATAATTTGCCCAGTCCAGTGTTAGTTGGAACTCAGGAAGGTTAGAACCCAAGTCTGTCTGATTTAACCTCTGTATTCCATACCTCCAAGATTCTGGTCCTTCCCCTTGGGCCAGAATCCTCTGTATAGCACATACAGGAAGGAGAAGAACTAACTTTCAGCTTGTGGGACATCTGACTTCCTTACCTCAGTGTTCACTTAGGCTATCCCTATTTATTTCACTATTTCTGCTCCTGTGAGTAGAGTTTCACTCCCTCCTTTAGCCTACACAGGGGGTGAGGTTGGGGCTTCTTGTCCTTTGTTCCCCTCCCAGGCCCTCTCAGGCAGCTGAGGTTTGCATCAGGAACACCTCTTGCAATCACACAGCATCAACCCGGCAAGAAGCTAATTTGATAAACCCCACTCCAAAACTCATCGAACCTATCTATAACGATGCTTAATTAAAGTGCATAAACTTTGAAGAGATAGCAAGTTACTGCTTAATGCAAAACCAGAATGCCACCATTCTACCATCTGCCTCCTTCTCTGCAATAATTGCTTCCTGACATTTGTTTATTTTAATTAGGAGAGCAGTCTTGATCAAGAGGGAGGGCAGGCAGGGTCAGACCGATTGAGGAGGAGGAAGAAAGTGGAAAAGGGGGGCCGTGATGTGAGGGTTGTGGTCTGAAAGGGAAGCACTGTTGTCTTTATGGTGGAAGTGATCCCACCTTCCCACAGGGACAAACTTGTGAAACTGTTTCCCTGTGATGAAAGCACAAGGCTACCTCTGGGATTATATACTCAGGTTCTGGAGGTGTCCTTTAGGGAGTAATGGGAGCTGAGCTTCTTGGTTAGAGAATGGGGCCTCCCACTTTGTTGGGAACAAGATTATAGATAGGGCTGGTCAAAATCCCAGGGTGGTGGTCCCAGAAGAACTAACTAGGTTACTTCTAATCCCAACAGGGTCTCAGAGCTGAGGGAAAGAGAACTCATTCATATCTATTAGTTCTATGGGTTCTTACTCATGGATTTATAGTCTGCCTGGTTATCTTTGATTGTGTGTTGGTCAGTGTACAGGAAAATCATTTATAAGTATATAGGGCTGAGATGAATAATATGTCATCCTTTAGAGAGAAATGTTATTTTTTTTCTGGGAGGTATTTGAAGGCACTGTAAATTTAGGACCCCTACCTTCCAAACCAATTTAAAGGATTGAGGTTCCCTCAACAACAGGTAATTAAAACCCAATCTACAGGTCCTCTTTAGGACTGGTCAAATTCTGGTTCATCCTCACCCTGAGGGCCCCGGATTATTGTGAGAAAGATTTGCGTTTGATCTCCCCATCTTATGCAGTTTCTGAGCATTGATTTCTGTTTCTTTAATCCTGCCAGGCTGTCAAAGTTCAAATTTGCCAGATTCAGAAAATGCCTCTTCTGGGTTCCTGATTCCCTTCACTGTTGAACTAGCCTTTTCTTATTATATGATCAGCATTTTGATGATTTTTTAAAGTTGTATTGTATATTTCATATAGATTTTTATGTTGTTTTAAATGGTAGTAGCCTAGGATTACCAGAAACCTCCAGAGAGTAGTTTTTAAATAACATATGTTTTTACTTATGGCAGCAGAACTTTTTTTTTTTGTCAATGAAATCCTACATAGGATCTCAATATCAAAAGCAAACCTAAACAAAACAAAAATGATGAAAGTAGAGCAGTTCTGGTTAAAGTGGAGCTAGAGTCTTCCAAGCCCTGCCAACTAGGCCTCCCTGTTATGCCCACATAGAACATCTTTAAGTACATGGGTTTCATGGCTATGGTTTGAAAACTCTGCTATAAGGAACCCCATTGGTTTGATTGACTTTGAGGAACCACAGCTTTGGCAAAGCTCATCTATTGCTCTCCCTAGAAACAAATGGTTCTTGACATTTTAGTGTGGCTGGAAGCCTAGATGTTGGGGAAGATGCTATAAGAAATGACAGGGAATGCTGCCTGAGAGTCCCCGTGAAAGTAAGGCTAGGAGAGTGGGGATCTTCTCAGTCCTCTTAGGAGGGCTCATCTGAGATAGGGAGGAGAATGGAAGCAGGGCAAGGATGGTAGGTTAGGGGAAAATGTTTGGGGGAAATGTTTGAGAAGGATAAAGGGGGAGGAGACCGGAGTAGGCAGAGAGAAGGTTCAGACCTTCATGAAAGTCTGACATCTGTGAAAGGAGTGAGGAAGAACGAATCAGAGAGAAAGAGCCTCACTGTAGCACAGCTCTGAGAAAATCCCTGTCAGGCTGATGGAAAGTCCTCAAGTAAAAGTTGCCTGTTAGAGGAGTCTTGCATTGCACAGGAATGGCCTGCACTAGCACTCCTCTCAGCTTGGTCATTGGCTGGGAGCAGCCCTGGGTGAGTGTGGCCTCTGTGTGAGTCCAGTGGTGGATCTACAGGGGTGGTAGCTGGGGCTATCTGTCAGCTCTGCTGTCTGCAGCAAGTCCTTTTGAAGGAGATATGAGTGGTGCACCTCCATGGCTACCCCTTTGGGGAAAGCCATCCAGAGAGCAGTGAGGCATTTGCTATAAGAAGGGAAGGATGGAGAATTAGGCATGCTTTTCCAGACCAGGGGAAAACCATAGTGAACTGTTGCCTGTCCCTCTCCCTCCCCCTGACCCCCTAAAACTCAGTGTCCAATTGAGTGGGATTCTATTTAGCTTGGTTGAGCATGTTATCAGAGCTCGTTAGGGGCAGGCTTACAGTGAAAGTCCCTCTTCATTGTCTGAAGGTACTCTGGGCACATTGTTCTGGCACCCTAGCTTCCTAAGTCCTTCCAATGGGCTTCAACTGCACTTAGGAGTGCCAGGAGCCGGTCCATCCTTGCTGCTTGACACAGTCGCTGCAGGGAAGAAACATCTGCACAGCATATGTTTCAAGGGACCTGGCGTATATGGCATACTGTTCTTAATATGTTTGCTCCCCTTCTTGGCGCTATGTGTTTTAACCAAGGTCACCTCTCCGAGAAAGGTTGTTTCCCCAGGTGGGGATTTTTCCCTAGAGTTAGGGATTAACAGGACTAAGGAAGGGAATAAATCAGTAAAACTCCTTAACTAAGGCGGGTAGTTAATCACTTTAACTACAAACAATCACCCTTGAGCTACATAATCTTTACTCCCTGGAATGGAGATAAGAAACGCCCTAACCTTTGGAATAGAAATTGATAGGATTAAAATCAACTGGTATAAATACAGATGTAACAAGATAACAGAAGACAGAACCTAGCGAGAGAACTTGGAGAGAAGCTAGACACAGAACCTAGAGACAGAACCTAGTGAGAGAACATGGCAAAAGATCCTGGACAGAACCTGGCTACAGAACTTGGCTGGAGAACCTAGACAGAACATGGCAGGAGAACCTGGAGAAGCTGGATGGAGAACCTAGTGAGAGAACATGGCTACAGAACCTGGCTGGAGATCCTGGACAGAACCTGGCTACAGAACTTGGTTGGAGATCCTAGACAGAACTTGGCTGGAGATCCTGGAGGGAGAACCTCGCCATGATGATCACCTGAATGCAGCCTCCGAGTCCTTCCTTCTTCGCTGACTCCATCCACACCTATGGGGAACCCCTGGACCTGTTGGGGCTGGACCCCAACATAGGAGAAGGACCATTCCCTTTAACCTCACCTTCTTGGCCTGGCCCCTGGCTCTGTCTACACCTGCATCCTTACTGTACACCATGCTCCACTCCCTGTCCCTGTTCCAGTTCCCATGATCTTTCCCTTGTCTTTGCTTTGTTCATTTCCTCTGCACAGCCTTGTCCAGGATGCTTCCTCTTCCTGGATGCTCTTCCATCCTTCTTCTTTCTCCTTCAGACCTTGGCTCCAGGCTCACTTCCTCAGGGAGGGCCCAAGTCCCCTTGTGGTGGCTCTCACAGGTTCCTTTCCTTAGTGGCATGGCAGAGACTGACTGTTGATCCAGTCCCTGGCTCTCCCACTAGACTAGAAGCTCAACAAGGGCAGGGCTGCATCTGTCTTTGCTGATCCTTGTACCTTTGCCTGGCACCCTGGAAGAACTCAAAACGTT
This sequence comes from Myotis lucifugus, assembly GCF_000147115.1. NCBI lineage: Eukaryota > Metazoa > Chordata > Mammalia > Chiroptera > Vespertilionidae > Myotis > Myotis lucifugus. The sequence goes on from NW_005871082.1 coordinate 1,241,216, forward strand.
TTATTCTGTTGAATAATCTACGAAGGAGGAGGTGAAAAACATACTTGGCTATCCAATAAGTAAAAATAAAATATGCATAGAAACAAAATAAAAGGCCAGATGAGACAGACTCCTTTAGAGCTAGGAGTGACTTTCAAAGTCCTTGTTCACCCAACCTCCTTGTCTCGCGTTAGAACAGACTGAGCCTGGGGAGGTGGGATGACTTCCCATGTTCACATGGCTGTGGGTGCCAAGCAGGGACTCACACCTTAGTCTCTCAACTCCCAGTCCAGGGCTCTCTTTGGTAAGGGAGGCTGTGTGGGGTCACATAGCGTGCGATTTGAAGGCAGATTTCTGGCTTCCGTACGGGCTCTTCTCTCACTGTTGATCTGATCTTGAGTACGTCACTAGCTGGTTCTGTTTCTGCATCTGTAAAGTGGGGATGAAGATGTGTATTGTAAATGGACACTTTGAAGATTAAATGAGATAATATGTGAAAGAATGCTTTTCTAAAAGTGTTTTACAAATGTTATTACTATCTCACACTTTATTCCTGTTTGGTAAAAGAAGCCTAAAATCACTGGTGATACCATCCAGGCCCTGACATTGGTCACACTCCTGAGCCACTTTGGCCCATCTTCTGTGGATAGCATATTTCTTCAAGGGAGCTAAAAAAGTTAAATTTTTGGAGCATCAGCTCTATGAAGAAAAGAGGAAGCATGGGAGATGTTTCTGGTCAGTTGCTTAGCCTTCCTGGGCACAGGTCCCTTCATCAGGGAGAAGCGGGGCTGTGGGAACAGTGTGCTGTGGTCACAATGTGCCCAGGGTACCTTCAGACAATGAAGAGTGACTTTCTCTGTAAGCCTGCCCCTAACGAGCTCTGATAACATGCTCAACAGTTCACTTTATCCTTCTCAAGGCTCCTTTCAATAGGAAGCCCCATAAACCCTCATGAATGGGAAGGGTTCGAACAGGGAAGGGAGAAGGCTGTTACTGCAGACTCCCAATCACAGGGCACAGAGCCGAAGAGACTGCCGTGGCCTTGGGCTTGAGAGATCCATTAGGTCCAGAAAACTTTCTGGCACTGAGGGTAGTTAAATGCTGGGAATGGAGAAGGCAACAAAGTTTGTGAAAATTGCTTTCTGATCTTTATAAGGAGAAGGAAAACTTAATTGTAGCCTGATTGGAACTGGGGAAATGGATTGGGAAGCATTTGTGGTGATTTTACCTTGCAGATAACTGACAGCCCATGACATGCTGGAGGTTTCAGTTTTGACACTCCCTCCACACACTCACTCCTGTTGTGTGCACTGTGTGTGTACATGGGTTTGTGTAGCTCTCTGGGGCCTCCCACTTCTGTTCTGGGTCCTGAACTTTGACCCCTCCTCCCTGTCTACCTCCTCCTACCCAAGAGCATCCCCCCCCAAACAACAACAATAACAACAACAACAACAACAACAACAACAACAACAAACAACTGGTCTTGGTGCCAGCAGCTACGCTGGGTCATAAAAGCTCAGCATGTTTAATGATAATGGGGAGTTTTCTGCCAAGATGACCAACTAAAGAGAAAACAGAGAAGCAAGTTGGATTTAAAAACATTTGGGGAGCAAGATGTAAAAACTTTAATTGGTTTTAGTTTTGCTACCGCTTTCTGCATGTATCTGTCTCTCTTTCTCATTTTTAATCCTCTTGAGACTGGGTAAAGATTTCCTAAGCAAGAGTAAAAGTAATTATATTGAAAAACAGAATTTTTTCCCCCTGAAGGTATCAAGTTAATTGTCTTTTCTGGGGCTAATTGTCTTTTCTTTGTCCAGGTGTGAAAAGACTGCTTGGAGCTAGTACTAGTTTGCCTTTGTGTTTTTCAGATATACCTGATCTCATTTGTTCTCCAGATGTCCCTGTTTGCCAGTAGTTGTTTATTCCCCTATTTCCCAGATGAGCAAACTGAAGCCCATGTAGGCAAAACTCACCGCTGTGGTGTCAGCACTGCCCGTTCCCACCTTCTTCCACCACCTCCCACATCCCTGACAAGGGGTAGCACACCACCAGGGCCCCTTGAGCACTAGCTCACTAGACCCTGCGAGCTTCCTGGTGGCTGGCAAGGGCAGGGAGTTTTCACTGCTTGTGGGAGGATGAAGACTTTCTCAGGGACATAGTGAGCTTGAAACAGTGAATAGCCTTTACATTTTGTTTTAGTTTCCTAAACTACCCAGTTTGTGCTCTAACAAAGTAGCACAAACTGGGTAGTTTCAGATAAGAAATTTTTCTGTTATAGCCCTTGAGACTATACATCCAAAATCAAGGTGTTGGTAGGGCCACACTTCCTCTACACACTCTAGGGAAGGTCCTTCCTTGCCCCTTCCTAGCTTCCGGTGGCTGCCGGCAGTCCTTGGTGTTCTTTGGCTGATTGCTGCATCACTCCAGTCTCTGCCATCAACATATGGCTATCTTCCCTATGTATCTTTGTGTCCACATTTCTCTCTTTCTAAGGATATCGGCCATTGGATTTAGGGCTCACTCTACTCCGGTGTGTCCCTATTATGACTTTTTACATCTGCAGACCCCATTTCCAAATACGGTCACATTCATAGGTACCAGGGGATAGGACTTCAACATATGTCTTTGAGGGACACAGTTTGACTCACAACACCATATTTTAGTCTACCCTTTCTGCTTGTTTGATTTTAAAAATGCCATTCATTTTTATAAGATTCGGTTTTTATCATGGAAAGTCATTTTTATTTTATAAATTTATAAGATTCAGAAAAATACAACCCCTCATTTTCCTAACACTCAAATGTACAATGATTGACACGTATTTAATTCCAGTATTTTTTGAGAACAAAAATATTATAAATAGAGATCTAAAAATTACTGTTAGCCATCTCCTCAGCTACACTATCCTCTCCTTTCTCTTAGAGCAGTGGCTCTTTCCTCTCTCTTCATTTTAACCAGTTTCAGTGTTCTGGAGGGCCTTCTTGTCTCACTGGCTGCTTTGGAGCATTCTAGGCAAAAGGCTTGCATTGTCCTTGCGGGGAAGTCATGGTCAGTGGCAGTGGTCAGGGAGTTGGCCTTTTGAGAAGGGAAAACATTATTTTCTCTCACTTAATGGAAAGCATTGATAAGAAAGAAACTCTAAGTGCCACCAGTGAAAAGTGGTCCTGATACTGGACAGGGGACTAGGCCTGGAGCAGGTCTGCCTTGAGTTGGCTGGTAGTATGTGGATTTTTGATTTTGTGCTGAAAAGATTTCACAACACAAGTCCAGGTGATTTTGAGAGTACATTTATTAAAGCTGGGGACAGTGAAACACGGAAAGGCTTAGGATAGAAGCAACAGGAAACTAGGAGGGATTGTTTTGGTTCTCTAGAAACGTTATGGGAAAGAAGTGAGCCAAGGCGGTGGTAGAGCAGTGGTTCTCAATTAGGGAAGTTTTGGTGCTACTGTCATCTAGTTGATAGAGGCTATGGATGTTGTTAAACATCCTACAATGCACAAGACAGTGTCACCTGCCCAACAAAGGATTATCTGGTCCCAAATATTAAAAGTGCCTTGTAGTTCTGTTTTAGGGAGAAGCACTACCATGATATTGACATATATCCTTCTGGAAACGTTTTTTTTTTTAAATTTTGCATACATTTACAAGTCTGAATAAGTAATATGTCATATTGTGTTGGTATGCATGAGTAATTTATATTAATAGTATCATAAAATATTCTGCATCTTGCTTTCTTTATCTCTAACATTTTCTAGCTATATCTACCTTGATATATACATATTTATAATATGCACTTATAGGTACATATAATTTCATTTAACTGATCTATAGTTTGCTGTTTTTTTTGAGATATAACTGACATTTAATATTATATTAGTTTCAGATGTACAACTTAATGATTTCACATTTGTGTATATTGTGAAATGGTCACCACAATAAGTCTAGTTAACAACCATTATCCTATACAGTTATAAATTTTTCCTTGTGATGGGAGCTGTTAAGATTTACTCTCCTAGCAACTTTTAAATATACAATACAGTATTAGTAACTATAGTTACCATGCTAGAGTTGGCTGTTTTAAAAAATGCCTTTATTTAGTAAAAAACTTTGATAATCCTATTCCTATGTCCCACATTAGGCTTATTTTTTTTTTTGAGAGGGTCAAGTTTTATTTCCTCATGTCATTTATAAGTCTGGAAATCCAAGAGTAGATGCCCCCAGTCCTGTTGTCAAGTAGGCCCATATTCTGGGATGTTAATTCTCTTTAATAACTTAATCCTCTGAAAATATAGCAATATCAAAGGCCCTGAGCAGCTTCAATCAGCTGGTTGGGAAAATGAAATTGTGTCATAGCTCTAAATTAATGTTGGTAGGACCAAACCCCCCAGGATTAAAGTGAGGTCCACTCAGATTATGGTTTTCAGAAGATAGGGCAATACATTTGGAAAAGAGAGGCCACTTAGAGGAACTTCATCAGGTTTACATAGACTATCATGTAGCCAAAGTTCAAGTTATTGATCTCAAAGGCTAATCACTGAAGGACTCAATGGAAAGCACCTCCATCCAAGTAAGAAAGCTTGTATTTGACCTTAGCTATTTCCTAACTGAGTGACCTTGCACAAGTTAGCCTTAAAAGTCTCAGTTTTCTCCATCCCTATAATAGAGGTAATAAGACATCAGTGGATTTCTGCAGGGATAAAAGGAGAACAGTACTTGGTATCTGGTAAGTTTTTAAAAAGTATTAGTTGATCCTGGAGTCTGAATCTAAAGAGATTGGCCTCGTTCCTATTGGCAGCAAGGAAGCCTTTGGAGTTTCTTTAGAAGCATGGGAGTGATATGTTTAAATGTGAGTTTTTGAAAGCTAATTCTGGCTTGGAAGCAGTGTATAAGGAGAGATAGAAGTAGGAAGAAGTTGCAAGCACAAAGATAAGTTATTAAGCTTTTGAAATAATGCAAATGAGAGATTCCTCTCTAAACTGAGTGAGTGGAGTGGAAGGGAAGTAAGGGAGAGGGGTGTAGAGAGAAGAGAGAAGGAAATGAGGGCTATTTAGGAGATGACATCAGAATAACTGAAGATTGATTGGATGTGGGTTGTGAAAAAAATGAGGTGAAGATACTGGGATAATGCCCAGGTTGTTGGCTGGGTCTACTGAATGGGTGATGATACTAAGGAAGGTAACAAATCAGAAAGAACCATCAAAAAAGGATGTGGAGCCCTAGCCCAGTTTGGCTCAGTGGATATAGTGTTGGACTGGGGACTGAAGGGTTCCGGGTGCGATTCTGGTCAAGGGCACATGTCTGGTTTGTGGGCTTGATCCCCAGTGTGGGACATGCGGGAGGCAGCCAATCAATGATTCTCTCTCACCATTGATGTTTCCATCTCTCTCTCCCTCTCTGAAATCAATTAAATTTTTTAAAAAAGGATGTGGAAGAGGAAATAATGAATTTTGTTTTTGTAAATTTTACTGAATTTTCTCAGTAAAACAGGAGCCCCTATAGCATCTGCTAAGTGAAGGAGATGGGAAGGGTTTGGAAGAGCTGAAGAACAGAGCAGATTGGGAAGAAGTTGAAGGTTTGCTGAGTCACCAGGTATGAGAGGGACAGAATTATAGTTGCATTTACTGGCACAGATGGGCTGTTGATTTCTGGTATTGATCCATTGCTCAGGGGCAAGGGAAGTGGGCCTTTAGATTTCCTCCACAATGGAGGACTGTTAGGGCGGATGTGTTGGGAGTGTAGGGGGTGAAGGAATGATTAATCATGAAGGAGGTGAGGAAGAGATAATATACTGTGAAAATTAAGAGATTGGAGTGTTGTGGCTCTATAGGGTCAACAGAGAGGATTAGGAAGAGATGGCAGCTAGAAAATAGATTTTTCTGAAATAGGCATTTGGTGGAGAAGTAGTTCTGGGAGAGGTCAAAGTTCAGGTGGATATGAAAGAAGTGAGGGTGAAGGTAGAGGTTACTGGAACAGAGAACAAGGAGCTGTGAAACTAGGGCACTGTGCATATGGGCATTATACACCATGGTAGGAGACAGGGTGCATGAGGGAACTGTTAGCTAAGAGGTAAATATCTCAGTGAATGTGGCAGAGTAATCTTGGGGTGATGTATTGGTCAGTTATTACTGCATAACAATCACAAAAATCTTGGTGGCATACAACAAGTTAGCATTGATTTAGCCTTCACATTTGGATATCCAGGACTGACTCACTGGGTCATTCTGTTAATCTTGTTTCTGAAGGTTGGATGGGATCTAGCTGATCTAGGTTGGTTGTGTTTAGTGGGGGCGGAGGTCTGGCTGGAATGGTTCTGGTTATTTACCTGTTGGGACTGGCAGGCTGTCTCAGGCTGCTCTTCTCATCATGATGGCAGAGGTGCAAAACAAACAAACAAGCAAGCAAATTTCAAACCTTTGGTGACATAATTCCTGCTAACATTTCTTTGGCCAAAGTCAAGGGGCAGGGAAGTACACTCCACCCATGGAGGTCATTGAGGTCATCAAGGGTAGGGAGCGAATATTTTTGAATGATAACCTAATTGACCACAGGTGGTAAATAACTAAAATGAGGATGGAAAGAGGATGGGGTTGCAGATGGCACAGGACCCTTGAATGACAACAGAGGGTCACCTGTGTATGTGTGTGTGTGTGTGTGTGTGTGTGTGTGTGTGTGTGTTTGCTGTCTGCTCTGCTCCCATCCTGAGATGCAAGTGGCCCCCATGAAAGTGTTTGGCAACAAGATTACTGGATTAGAGAAGACACAGCTTTCTGTATTGTGAGGGGTCACATATGAACAGCAGGAATTCCAGAGGTCACAGAGGGAAGAGTTCAAAAGAAGCATTGGGAGGCAGCTGGCTACCCAGAGTCAGAGGACAACTGACTGAGCAGAGATGTCCTAGCTTTGGGAAAAAATTTGGCAGATACACACAAGCACAAAGCTGTTAGAAGAGCTTGGGCTGGCCCAAGGGAAACTCTCCCTATTATTCTGGGACTGGTGATGTAAAGACAGGTCCCCATGTTGCTTTGAGTGGGGTTCTGTGTGCTGACTCTTTCTAACTGAGGAGGGCGGATGCTTCCCAGGGAGGAGATGTTTCCAGGGAGAGGTTGTCACAGCTCTGAACTATACTTGGGATTTCACAATTGCTTTTACTCTGACAGGGTGTTGGGAATTCCCCCCACCCCCCACTACAAATAAAGAAGCAAGAGGGTGGGTGTGGGAAGGAAACAACAGTTACAGAAATAACATCCATCCTTGGACAGAGACTCTAAGAGAAAGATGGATGGGGGCGAAGCACGTCAAACCTGTACTTCATCTCTTGGCAGAGTCTTTCACTACCTTTAATGTTCTTGACCTTCCCTCACCCCAACTAGGCTGTAGGCTCACCGAGGGTCAAGGCTGAGCCTGTTCTATTCACAGCTCTATCCCCAGTGCCAGACACACACACAGAATATAATGGGTGCTTGATAGATATTTTTAAGTGGATGAATGAATGTATAATACAACATTTTAAAGTTTGTATATCCATCTCCACTTAGATGAACTCCAGATTTTCTTTTGGTAGCATCAGTCAACAAATCCAGGCACCTCTTGAATATGAAGCCGGTGATCAGACTCTGGGCATTCACAGAGAGTGAGACATAGACCTTGCAAGATGGTCACTTTTCTTCACTTACAGCTTAGGGAACAGTAACTAACAATGCAGAGCTATATAGCAATGTTTCAAGCCTCAGTTAGCCCATCTGCAAAAGGGGGAGGTTCAGCCAGGTTCATTTGGGCTTCTTTCCTATGAGGTGCCTAGGAACTTTTAATATTTTATTGTTCATTGTGAATCTCTAAAGCAGGGAAAACAGTTTGATGTCTGTCTTAGTCAGCTTGGGCTGCTATAACAAATATACCATAGAGTGGGTGGATTAGACAACACATTTTTCTTTCTCCTAGTTCTGGAGGCAGAGAAGCCTAAGATCAAGGTGCTGGCAGATCTGGGGAGGAACCACTTCCTGGTTTACAGATGGCTGTGGTCTTGTATCCTCACATGGTGGAGAGCAGAGGGAGGGGGAAGCTGGCTCTCTCAAGTCTTTCTTTATAAGACCCTAATTCTATTCATGAGGGCTTCACCTTCATGTCCTAATCCCCTCTACAAGAGTCCTGGCTCCGTCATACCACTTCTTCGGTGAAACCGCCTTCATTATATTTATT
>NW_005871082.1:1249490-1278890 GCF_000147115.1 Myotis lucifugus
CAAATATTCTGTCAATAGCAATGTTTCTAAATGACCATGAAGACTTTCCTTTCCCTCTTTTTTTTTAAAGAGCATCTTGTGAGTGGTTTTCTGAGAAGCACACTTTAGGAAATGTGGGTTAAGGCTAATTCTGGTGAATCAATCCTCATTGTAGAACTTCTTCTGAAGGTTATCCCCACCCCACCTTCGTAGGTGTACTTGTACCAAACTTAATGGTGTGTGTGTGTGTGTGTGTGTGTGTGTGTGTGTGTGTGTGTGTGTGTGTTTTCTGTGCTCAGAATGGGGCTGGCTATTTTTGTAGAGTACCCAATGGGTTTAGACATCTGGTTATCCTTTATCATGATGATGTTGGAGGTAAATGTTCAGGTTTCAGGATTCAGGATTGGGCCATACCTGCTGAACTTCTATTTTGGTCCATTATCCCTCCAGTAGTCCTGGCTCACCTTTGAGCACCCTGCACCCGAGGGAGGACTTGAAGCTTTCAGGATAACTGTATCTCTGGAGCTTGGGACAAAGGGACTGGGTTATAAAGGGATGTAGCCAGAGGTGGAGAGGTCTGGATATGTGTACACAAGGTAGAATCGGGAATTCTAAAAACCAGGCTGTTCCAAGCTAACGCACTGCTTTACCTTGAACAGGAGCTATTAGATGCTTTCTCCTCATTTGGATTATCTACTTGAGTAGGATGTGGTCCTTAGGTATTGGATCAACCTGGTTATTTAGGTATATGGGGAATGGCCAGGATGGTTAAGAACTAGACATAAGGATCAAGTTCAGGCTCCTCTCATATCTCCCCTGGATAAGAGCCATGGCCTCCTAATTGGTCTCTTCGTGTCCTGATGTGCTCCTTTCAGAACCAGGTCCCGCACCATCTAAAACATGGACTTTATCCCATCACTTCATTTAAAATCCTCAATGGCTCCCCAAGACCTCCTTGGCTTGGCACAGGACCTTTGGAACTCTGCCCCCAACTTGACTTTTTAACTTCACTCTCCCCTTACTCTTTGCTCCCACCCCACCCACCCTACATTCTAGCCAGATGGAACTTCTTATTGCTTCCTGAACACCCCCTGATCTTTCACAGCTCTGTGCCTTTTTTCATGCCTTTCCCTCTGCTGGCACTTCAGCAAAATCCCTCATTCTTCAAAGTGCAGGTCAAAAGCCTTCTTCTACCTCTTGACTAGCTCATAGAACTTGTACATATCTTTATTCATGTACCTGTCACTTCCACTTATGCTCATTGCTTGCGTGCTTGCATCCCCTTACTCCCTAAGCTTTGTCTGGGGTCTTTGGGACTTCAGGGCCTTACATGATGCCTGGTAAGTAGCAGGTATTTATTGGAGTGTTTTTTTTTATGAATGAATGAATGAATGAGTGAGTGAGAGTTGTGTTGAATGAAATGGAGATTGTGATCTCTTAGCTTCCTCTGGTCATCCTCTTTCAGTTACTCACCTTTCTGTATATATAAAAAGACTTCCCTAGTGTGCAATAACAAAAGTCCAGCCTGGCTTAGCAGATAGATGGAGTTATAGGATATATAATTTCTATTGATTTCAGAGAGGAAGGGAGATGGAGAGATAGAAACATTAATGTTGAGAGAAAATCTGATTGGCTGCCTCCTGCATGCCCCCTACTGGGGATTGAGCCCACAACCCGGGCATGTGCCCTGACCAGGAATCGAACCAGGACTTTCTGGTTCATAGGTTGATGCTCAACACTGAGCCATTTTAAAAAGAGATGTATGACACAGGGTGACAGGGCTGAGCAAGAGTTGAGAAGTAATTCAGGCCAGTCTCTAGGGCCAAAGGGATGATCAAGAGATCCTGGAAGATCTGTCCTCACAACCTGGAAGCAACCACCAGCCTGGATCCCACCAGAACCACTCACTGCACCCTCACTGAAGGTCCATTTTGAAATTGCCTTTTTCTAGAGCTATTTTCCTTTCCTAAGTTCTGTACATAAATAAAAGCACTTCTTTGGAAAAAAAAGTAGTTTTGTTCTCTTTTTAAGCATAGCACATTTTAAAAAGCTAAGATATAAATAGGTTGGAATAAGTAAAGTGAGAAAATTAATGCAAAATTATAGGTTGTATTAGTCCTGATTGTGTAATAATGTATCATAAACAAAAGACCATAAACATTCCAGAATTTATTCCGTGAACCTTGAAGTTGAAGCCATGTTGATAGAATTTTTTGAGACTTGAGTTTGAAAAAGATACTGATTTTTTATTTTAACAACTTCAAAATATTTTCAGTGTTAAGTAAAACCTAAAACTTTGTAGAGAAAGATGTATTGGAACTTTCTAATGCAAACTGCAATTGGATGATTACAAATTCTGGATTAGCAATCCTAGACGAAGAGGTTCATTGTTCCATAATAACTCACTATTTGTTATAGGGCAGAGTCTGGCATAGTTGGATCCACTGTGTGCCATCCCAATGTGTTTAATTACTGCGAGATGAGCCCATAGGTTTCATTTCATATGCCTGTTGTAATTAATGGGTGGTGCGAAGATTCATGTATTTATCGTCCTTATCTAACAGACCCCAGAAACAGTGTAAGATAATAATCAAAACATGGGACTTATTGTTCAAATGCCTGAACTTAAGATTCACTTATACCACTTAATGGTCCTGTGACCCTGGAAAAGCCACATTCTCTCTCTGAGCTTCAGTTTTTTTCATTTGTAAAAGTTGAAAAAATTGATGCCTGACTTGCTGCTCTGACGGTTAGGTGAGAGTGTTTTGTAAACTCGGAAGTACTCTGCGCACATTAGTGCCGACTGTTTTTAATGAGGCTTGTGAGATCACTGCTGCCTGTCCTTAGTGCGCTGTGCATGTTGTTTATGATGGTTTATTGCCAGTTTCACATTCTCAGCTCACCTTGCACAGAAGCTGTGCCAGCTCACTGAGTTGGTTCACCACATACCCCAGGGCTATCACCAGGGTCCCACCTTTCTAGTTCTCTGCAGCGACATCCTTCAGAACAGGCAGTTATACTGAAGCTGATGAGGTTGGACCACATCATGGGGTTCATAAGCTTGGGGGGACCATGTTCAGTGCTTAGAGTAAATTTGGAGCTAAGGACTTGGACTCTTTTTCCTTAGCTGCCCCAGGATTGTGGCTCAAGAACCTCCTAGAGTTAAGCCTTGACCAGGATAACTAGGGTGACTCGGTTCTATTCTATATGTCTCTCCCTGTAAGAGGTGAGCATGGGAATGTTCTCATGGAGAGGAATCACAGTGAGCAAGGAGAAAATGTAAACCTAGTTTCCAAGCCTCTGCTGGTGTCATTTTTGCTAATATCCCACTTGGCCAAAGCAAGTCACACATCTGAGCTTGGTGTCAAGGAGGCTGGGCACAGGAATGTTAGAAGACAAAGAGTACAGAGATGGGGGTGTGTGAATTGCTACTATACAGCATTATGGGAGAGATCTCTAAAATCATGCTGTGAATAGGTGAACAGAGAAACAGCAATGGTGATGATGGTAATGGCTAACATTTACTGAATGCTTATTGTGTGCTGGGAGCTTTATACGCATTTCCCCCTCATTGAACCCTCACAGCAAGCCTTTGCTGTAAGTACTGGTATTACCTCTCCTATTTTACAAATGGGAGCACTGATCTTCAGAGGGATTAAGTAATTGCCAAAGTTGACATAGCTTGTAAGTGGAGAGGAATCCAGGCCTGTCTAGCTCTTCACCAAATCCCAGAACCTGGGGGCAGGGAGACTCTTTGAAATTTGCCGGAGAGAAGCTTAGGACAAATAGTGGACAACTCCATTTCATGCAGAGGCTGCTAAACTCAAGGAGTGTGTCCTTAGCGTGAGTATTTACTGATACTAGGACCTGTGAGAGATGCAGATGTTATAAAACTCTTGAGCTAGTACTAATGAAAAGGCAAATCTGTCCAAGAAAAGTTTGCGTAAATGACAGGTTCTTTGTGGCTCTTTGAGGGGGAAACTAGGAGATTTTTAGGGATAGTCCCTTACATGATGAGGTTGGTTTTGAAATTGTGTTATTTGGGGCTCTAGGGTTTTTAATGATAAAATCTCGAGAACTGTTGTGGATCAAGGTGTAGACAAGGGGGTGTTACCTCCCACTTCTTCAGAACACTTCTGCTTTTAACTGTCATATTTTGGGGTTTATTGTATGGTTTCTTCTTTTGGAAGAAATAAGCGTCTCAGTGGCCTAAGAAAGGAAAGCCACTGTTCTTATGAAAAGATCCCTAGTCAAGGGGTCCAATACATGGGGCTACTTTTGCCACTGCCCAATCATGTGATCTTGGACACTTGGTTGACCGTCCCCAGGTTCCGTCCTTTCTCCTGCATCTATAGAATGAGGGGTTTGAACACGTGATCATCCCTGTCTTCTCTGGCTCTGATTTCTTTATCTTCAGGAGGACAGCTTACCTTTACACTGTCAAGAATAGAATTCTAGAACTGGTCTGTCAATGGTTTGACCCAGAAGTCTCTCTTTTGAATCTTTTGAACTTCCATCTACTTCCTCACCTTAGTTCAGTTAGCAGACATTTATTTATTTATGACTAACTTGGTGCCAGGCACCATACCCACCTTCCTTCAAAGCTCATAAGCTGCTAATACTTGCCCTGGTTTGGGAGAGTCCCAAGAGCTCCCCTTAGTTGTGTCTTCTTTTTGCCACCATCTTCCTGTCTTCTTTTTCTGCCTCACATGTTTATGTCTCTTTGCAGGATTGAGTATGAGGGTTGATAATAGTTTTTACTCTGTAGAATTGGCAGGGGGGCCAGTGGTCAGTGGGGATCTGGGGGTGTTGCAACAGGTGTGGTGACTGGGTCATTGTGCTGTGACCAGCCCTCTGCAGCCACTGAAGGGGATGGTTATCTGACCAAAGGACTTCTCTGATTTAGCTCCCTTCCTCTGGCCACTTGCTCTCCCAGGTGGTGACTTTCTGAATCAAGGTCAGAGCTAAGGTTTGGTTGTTTGGTGGCAGTACCTGCATCTCTTGTTCTCAGTTCTTAGACAACAGATAGGCTGGGGAGATGCAGAGGGACACAGTTTCCCCACAAAGTATAGGAGAGAAGACTGGAGAGTGCTAACTGGTATCCCAAAGCTAGTTAGATAGGGGAGACCCTGGAGTGAAGACCTGGAGGGAGAGGGTGTGAAACGTGAGAAGGTTTGGGGAAAGGCATTCCAGGCAGTGGAAACAGCAAGTGCAAAGGCTCTGAGGTTGACTGCACATAGGGAGTTCTGAAAACACAGAGGGAGTGGCAAGTCTGGGGCCCAGTGAGCAAGGAGATGAGAAGTGGTAGATGAAATTGGAGAGGTGGTTGGGGGCTATACTATGTAGACCACAGATCTATAGACCACAGGGTGGATTTTGGACTTCATGTGTAGAGAAATCATGGGAGAATTATGAATAAGGGAGTGATAACTTCCTTGTGTAGAAAATATTCCATAAGGGACCAGGGTGGAAACAAGAAGACCTGTTAGAATGCTAGTATGTAGTCCAGGGTATGTAGTTAAATTGATCAACATGTAGCCAAAGTTATCTCTTTTGAGGTCTTGGGTCACTGGGTCAAGCCTGAATATCCTGTCAAAGAGTCAGAGAATGCTGGGGAGCCTGGGAGCGGAGAAGGGGAGATGGCAGATTTTGGGGTGAAGGAGTGGCATGGACTCTGCAGCCAGGCCTGGTTCTGCCTCTTATTAACTGTGTGACTTCGGGAAAATTATTTATTTCTCAGGGACCTCAGTTTACTTATCTGTAAAAGTTGCTTCCTCAGAGTTTTTGTAAAGATTTAGTGACTTCAAGTGTAAGATACTTAGAGTAGTGCCTTGCACGGAGTAAGTGTGACTGAGCACTTGCTGTGGCTGCTGCTGCTATTATAAGAGTCTGTGCTGGAACAGCTGTATAACAGCCTTACCAGTGGTGTTCCAAAATCATGGGAGGACAAAATTGCCATTGGCCTTGGTCCTGAGCACACTCTTCAGCTCTGCCTCCTTCTCAAAGGCTGCCCTTACTTAGCCTGCCCTGGATCCACAGGCTCAGCCCTCACCCCCAATGCAATCCTTCCTGGAGATGGTCTTCCCTGTCCCTGCTTTCTGCCCTCACATGCCACACCATCAGCCATCACATTACACCACAGGAACCATGTTCTGCATCTCACACCTCCAGGTGCACCCCACTGATGGGGCTATGCCAGGCCCTGCATTTACCCCGTGGTGAAGCTGGGGCTGTCTGGTCTGGGTCCACAATCTCAAGTCTGTCCAGAGCCTCTGCCATCCCATTTTTCTCTCCCCCTGCCAGCTCTGGCACCACTTGCTTCGTTTAATGGAGAATTTGTCAAGTAATGGGAATAATTAGCACAGTGGGGGCCTTACTGTGCCCTGGAAAGAGAACAGAGAGAGCCATCACACAGCCCCAGACATGATTGCTGGGCAGGCTTATTTTCTCTTGTCTGCATCTCTCCCCATCTCTTGCATGTGTTTGATTTTTCCTCTTTGTGTAGAGAGAGTTGGCTAGGAGAAAAGACCCTTAAATTGCACTCTTGCTGGGCTGGTGCTGCGAAAGCTGGATAAGATTGTCTTCGTGGACTGGATAATTTCCCTCTCCCCTTGCCTCCTTTGTGGGAGGGGGATCTGCTGAGCAGTTAGTTGGTTTTACCCTCCCTTTCTCTTCCTTGTTTTTTCTCCCCCCAAGCCCTCCCCTCTCCCCTTCTCCCTGTGGTCCCCTCATGTAAAGAACTCACTGACTCTCAATTGAAACCTTTTTAATGGTCCCAAGAGGCGAGGATCTTGAAGGGTGATTATCTTCATTATAAATTATTAACTCTCCCAGCAGCCAGATGGCTTCCCTACCCATGGCTTGGAACTCTGGGCTGGGGTGCCCACTGGCTGGGAGAGGAGGAGATGAGAGAGGGGAAGAAGCTGAATGGGTTCAGCTGCACCTGGGTTGCTGGGGAGCTTGTCAGTAGCTTGCAAGGCTTGATCCTATGGTCTGCAGGGAAGAGTTTTTTTGTTGTTGGATTTTGCCCACTGACAACTCAGGGCTCCCTTGGGGATGGAATGGAGGTGGTAGTCAGGGAAGAGACCAATGCTGTGAGAGTTGCTTTGATATCTGCCTTAAAGGATTGTCATTTGTGGTAAAAAGGTATGATTATTATCTTATGCTGTATAGTCTTGTACTCCCTTGGATGCTCACAACATACTGGAAGATGTATTCATTGTTCTCCCCAATTTGCAAGAAAAGAATTAAAAATTGGATAGATCATAGTTTCCCATAAGGTCACTTAGCAAATAGTTATTGGAAGGGCAGAGCCCAGTTCTGAATCCCAGTCCATCCAGTGGTCTATCCCCCACACCAGACTTGTGCACAAATTCCATGCACCGGGCCTCTAGTAGAGAGAATAAGTACCTTGCTCAAGGTCACACAGTCAGCATGTGCTGGGGTCTGGACTTTGAACCCAGGAAGTCTGGCTCCAGAGCCCATGCCTTTAACCTCTACAAAATGGGCACTTATCTTAATACCAGTGTTCTATTTGAACCCTAAAAACTGACCCATACTTGGCAGACTCTGCCTTTCCCCTTTGGTCTACCTCCTTATATTATTTAGGCTCATGTCTTTCTTCTCTACTAGCATGTAAGTGCCTTGCAACGTTTGAGCTATTTCTTTTTAATTTAGTATCTACACCATGAGTGCTCCATGGTTTCAAAAAAAGTCAACAAAAAGAGTTCTTTTCAATTTGCTATCCTCCAGCTTACTTATGATTCTCTCAAAGAATAAAAATCTAATGACCAAATTGATAGAAGGAGGGGTGGTCTTCTTAGGTCTGAAAAAATTGTGAAAGAACTGGAGGGGGGGGAAGGCGTGGAGTAAACTGGGAGGAGAGGACAGTGAGCTCCCTGTTGCAAAACCTGTGTTTCCTAGGTAGGATATTGGCTTTGACTTGAAGTATAACATACACATAGAAAAGTATCTACACCATGAGTGCTCCATGGTTTTACAAGTGTGCAGCTCAACCAATGCATCTTCACAAACTGAGCACAGTGTGCAGCATAACCCAGATCTAGAAACAGAACTCCTTTACCCCCTTTGCTTCCTCTAGTCCTTAGCTCCCCCAAGGGTAACCACTGTTCTGACATTTAACAGCATAGAACAATTTTGTCCCTTTCTGTACTTTATATAAATGGAATACATACAGTATGTATTCTTGTGTGAGATTCATCCCCAGTCTAGAGATGAAGACCAATCATTCTCAATGCTATGCAGCATTTTGCATAAATAGACGACAATTTATTTATCTATTCTACTGCAGATGGACACTGGATTACTTTATAGAATTTGGCTATTATGAATAGCATTGTTATAAACATTCTTGTGCATGTCTTTGGTTAGACATATGTAAGCATTGCTGTTGGTATGTACCTAGGAAAGGACTTGTGGGGTCAAGGGGTAAAAATGTTCAGCTTTAGTAGCTACTGCCATGCATTTCCCCCAAAGTAGTACCTCTATACATTTTAAAATTTAATAAAGATCAAAACTACCCTATAAGTATTATAATTTGGATAAACAAACAAAGGCCCAGAGAGTTGCCTAAGGCTAAATAGGTGTAGGAATGAGTCTGGATTCAAATCCAGCACCACCTGATATCAAAGCTCATGCTTTTCATCACTACTCTGAACTGCTTTTATATCTTGGAGAGAATTCATGCCTTCACTTCCCTCACTGTCTGCAGTAGAACCTTTGCTGTTGCATTAAGGTAGAGAAGACTGAATGTGTGAGGCTGCCCTATTTGGTGTAGTATCAGGAGAACCATAGTTTAGTTGGTGTAATAAATCTTTGAGGCTGCTATGCAAGAACAACCTTGCACCCCCCTCCAAAGCACTTAGGGATAGAGAATGCCCACATCCCATGCTTTTGCCAAAAGACACAAACAAGTGGGTGTATAGAGAATTGGTGGTGCAGGTGAGACATCTGACAGGTGTTTCAGGACGCAAGAAGTTCTGCTAGGTATGGGTGGTCATATGAGATGAAAACTTTTGTTGTTGTGTCAGTGACGATGTTTTTGAAGTTATAGTATTAGGAGCGTATCAGTCAGGACTCTTGGTCACAACTCAACTCAAACTTACTTAAGCAAAAAAAAATATTTTTTGTTCATGTAATGAAAGTCCCAGGATCCATTGGGCTTCAGGCCTGCCTGCATCTAGGTGCTAAAACGTCACTAGAACTCTGTATCTATCTCTTGGCTCTGCTTTCTTCTTTGACTTCATTCTTAGACAAGATCATCCTGAATAATAATAATGGTATCTGTCAGCAACTCTGGACTTCATTCTAATAGTTTGACAACATGGTAAGCAGAGGGGCGTTTTCCCAATAATTCCAGCAGTAGTCCCAGTGTTAACTCTAATTTGACTCAGTTTGGGTGACAGGCTAATTCCTAACCTAGTCACTATGGCAGCAGATTGGAATGTGCTAATTGGCTAAACTGGGTTGTAGGTTCTGGGGTTAAGATGAACCCCAACTGAATGACTTGGATTGAGATTTCTGGTGCAAATCATTTTACTTTCAAAGTGAAGCAGGGATGTAGTGAAAGGGGGGCAAGTAAAACCAACAAAGAGCCATTATGCAGATTTTCTGGCCCTGGGACACTACTAAAAAGTGCTAGAGGAAAAGCTGGCAAGTCCAATCTGGGTCCTGTGGCATACCAGCAAGGGCTAGGCATGAGGAGAGTAGTCATCTGCCTTCAACATCTATCCTGGTTCTAGGCACAGGCCTGACTTTCTCCTGGGTCTGTCTCAATGGAGCAGAGGAACTGGAGAGAGGGGACCATGCCTTGGTAAATAGCCCACACGTCAGTCCTGTGAGGGTCGCCCTGCCTCCTAAGCAGCCGGATAGTGAAACATTAGCAAAGATGTTAACCCCACATAAAAAGCATGCCGTTCAATAATTATGTAAATTAGCTGGCAATTAGATAATGTCACTCACGTTTCCTCTCCTGCTAGATTTCCACACAACAAATAACTGCTTTTGAGCTTCTGCACCAGCTTGGATAGTCCATGCAGGCTCTGGGGCAAATCAGCTACACCCGTGGCTACCTGGGCCATCCTATGGCTCAGGAGAAGGTGGCAGCTGGATGACTAGGTGGGGAGGGCTTCTGCCTCCCATTTTCCCATTTCTTGAGCTTTGGTATAGCCCATTAAAGGGCTAAGGAAGGCCAAAGGATAAAGGAGCCATTGGCTTGAGACCTGTGATACTTAATGTAAGGGGATCTTTAGCTTTTGGCCACGTTGGCAATTTCCCAGTGGCCACTGGAATGTTTCCAATCCAAGAAATAAATGGAAGGGCTGGAGGAGAGAATGTGGGCAGACCCAAGGCTGTGAAGACCAGATAAACCCAATTCTGATGTCACCAGTCTTGAAATCAGATTCTTCCTGGCCCCTGTAGGAAAGAAAGCTTGGTTTTCCTTAGTCAGACTTTCTGATCCCCCACAATGCAGGCAGGGGAATGTTGGTACCTCCAATGCTGGGCTTGAGGGAAGGGCAGAGAATCAGACGAGAGAGGGTCAGCAGGCAGGACAGTGTGGCCACCCCAGAGCAGGCTGGGTAAATTCCCATGATCCTCTGCACAGGAGAGTGTTCCTGGGCAGCTTAGTAAATTCTTGGGTTTCCCCAGATCACTAGGCTTGTGCTGCATTGCCCTTTGGGGCCATCTGAAGTTGGCATCCAGAGAAGTGTGGGGGCTCAGGATTGCTGTCATGGAGCAAAAGTCAATTGATCCCCAGGAATTCTCTTCAGCTTTTCTTTTCATGCTTTATTCTTTGTACACATGTTCCCTGAGCTTCCATTCCATGCCCAGGTCCTGTGGCAGGCACCATGGTGAAGTAGACCTGCCTCAGGGAGCTCCCCATCAAGCTTCCTGAGCCTGGGCTCTTCATTGCTGTGCTTCATGTCTCTAGTCTACATTTGCCTCCACTACTTTTTGATGACCTTGAGGGTGGGAAGGGTTTCTTATTCTGCTTTGATATAGCAGTGGCTGGAAGGAATCAGAGCTCAATAAACAGACTGAATTGAGCAAGTCATTTAATTTATAGACAAATAATGACTCTCAGAGGCCCAGGGGTGAGTTGATAGTATAGACCAGTCTCAAGAAGTTTCTGGGGACTGTTCATTTAGAGGGTCTCCCATGTCCCTGCTCATCTATAATACCGGGCCCTCCATCTGAATGTCCTTGCCTCCCCCTAAGGATGCCTGTCAGCCAGTGGACTCCTTGGTCTAAATGGGCAAGGAATACCAGGATAGTGTCACTGTGAAAGCACTTACCAAGCTTCTTGGTTTCACACACAATGGGCTTCATGATGTATGACATGATTTTTACATGCTCAGCTCATCAATAATTTCAGGCTTGGGGTACCCCTTGTGAGAGGCATGTATTTTATGATCAAACCTGCCTTGCTTCCCCCACCTCTAAATCAAATGTATGACTGGAAAGAGGAGGAAGGGGAGCAGCTGTCCTCTGAGCACATTTTCCAAGAGTGAACCCTTTTCAATAATTTTATTTGAGGAAATACATAAATGTGGCAGTTATTGAGCCCAGAAGGTGCCCTCTTTTCAGGACAAGGGTTTCTTCTCTCCCCTAGGATGTTGCCTTTTGCCTTGGTTGCCATTTCTCCCGTCAATGAGCACATTCTAAGAGATTGGGCCATGTGTCATCTCCTGTTAGTCACCTCTGGCTTCATGTCTTTCACTCACTCCATTCCAACAGCACCAGCCTCCAACATACCAGCCTGTTCTTGTCTTAAGAACTTTGCATGGACTACTACTTCTGGAACATTCTTCTATGATATTTACATGACTAGTTCCCTCACCCTCTTTCAAGGCTTTTCTTAAATCAAACCTTCCCAAAGACTCTGATTTGTGGTGATTGCCTATTTTCATATGTGAATGCTCCTAGCACAGTTGACTTCATGCTACCAAAGTGACATTGACTAGCTCAAAAATTTCTGAAATTTTAACAGTTGGTTTTTACCTGCCTGCATGAGTGGCACTCCATATCACTGTGTCCATGTTCAAGTTAAGCATCTCTTGCACCATTGGAGGTGCCTATTTCACACTTGGGAACACAATGTGTGGACAAGACCTTTTATAGAACAAATGTTTTTCTTAATGGGCTCAGTCAGCCTTTTGTTGATTGGGTTTGTTTGTTCAGTGGAAATAAGTGTGTGTTCCTGGTTAAAGAACAGCATTTTCCTCTTCATAGCGGGGAAATGACTAGCTTTGCTAATGTGGTCGTCATTAAAATAGTGAACAGTACTGGTCTGACAGAGACCATGGTGAATTATCAAATATGTCAATTAAGCAGCAACTTGCACAGCTCTTGGAAATTACACTCATTGCTCTCATGTGAACAGAGGCGTCTCCACTCAGCTAGATCGGCCAGAGTCTGCCTTCAGGAACCGGATCACCTTCCTGACTGGATGCTGGTGCATTTCCAACCAGTATATAACACACATGACATGCTCTAGGTCTGTAACATTCCTTAACTATTCATTTGTTGTCCATTCTGCAGGTTTCATAATTTAAAAAAATATTTGTGTTTTAATACACTGTCCCCACTCCACAGACATATGCACTCATACATACATCATACATCAATGGCTGCTCTTCTCATCCCTTCCTATCTGGACATAAGAAAGGAAGGAATCTAGTGTTCATTGAGCATCTATTATGTTATAGCCTCAAGCTAGGATCTTCCCATACATAATCTCATTTAATCCTCTCTCCATCCTGGTAAAGAGGCTATTATTTTTTCTACTTTGCAGATGAGGAAATAGAAGCTCAAATATGTTAAGAAATGTGCTTAAAGTTCCACATACAAGAACTAGTATTCAAACTCGACCCTAAAGCACATATTTTGACCTTTCTCCCTACCATTTAGTAAGAGATAAGGATTCTTTTGCTTATTATTCATCTTCTGATGTATTTTTGCTGATTTTTATAAATATTTTTTTCAAAAATTAAAGGTGGGAATCTGTCTTAGGCCGCCTAAACCCAAGTATTATCAAGTTGGAAAAGAAAAAATCTAAAAAAAACCAAACCCTCTGTCATTTTCATGTTAAAATTATGTGTGTGTGTTTGAATGTATACGTTAACACTTACTTTAAAAATAAACTTTGGCTATGTGACCCTGTGATATGAATATTGTACAAATGTGCTGATATGGCTTTGGGGGTTTTATGCTATTTTTGCATGTGGAAAAACTGAGTGCATTATTAGGAGCTGAGCTGGGGGTCCTGCAAAGGCTTTGGAAGAACCCTGGTCTTCTGTCTAGTTTGAAGCACCAAGCATTGTGGGAATCACTAGAATAACCTGGCTCACAATCCAACCATATTTGTGAGCTAGGATGCAATATTTTCCTGACACATGCCCTAATCTTCCTCTCCTTCTCTCCTTTCTCCCCACCCCCTTCTTCCTGCAGGAGTCCTGGGAAGCAGGTTATGGGCAGGACTGCCTCTGGCCCACACCATGAAGCCTGAGTCTGCATCTGCTCTGCTGAGGGCCAGGCTCTGTGTGCGCACCCAGCTTCCAGCTGCCCCTCTCCCCGTAGCCCCCTGCTGCTAAGAGGAAGATCTTCAGGACTAGTCCTTGGCCTGTTTCTACCTGTCACCTGGCTCACCTCACCACCACTCCTCCTCCATCACGGCACCCTGGACCCCAGCCCTCTCCCTGGCCTCTCTGGCTGGGGCATTTGGGGGTCCGCTGGGAGGAGTGCATTGCTGAAGGCTCTCACCCACCACTTACCTTCTCCTCCTTGAATCAAGGCCTCCGGATCCACATGGATAGCTGAGATCTTTTCTTGGAGAAAGACACTTTGCTCCTCACTCCAGGCCCTCAGTGCCCCCACCTGACTTTCCTACTCTTTGGCTGCCCTTTCTTCTTGTTCCTGTGCCCATCTCACTTTCCTCCTTCCTCACCCTCTCAATATTTGTGTGATTCTTCCTTTTGTGTGCTCTCTGTCCCCCAACCCATCTCTTCTCCCTCTCTCCCTTCTCTGCGAAGGGGGATCATCCCCTGAGGGCTGTTTCCTGGCTGTCTGCTTCTCTGGGCTGTCTGGTCCCACAGCCATGATGAGTTTCACCACACACTCCGTGTTCTTCACCCTGAAGGCCAGCGTCCTGCTGGGGTCCGTGCTGGGGCTCTGCCTGGGCCTAGAATTCATGGGCCTCCCCAACCAGTGGGCCCGCTACCTCCGCTGGGATGCCAGCACACGCAGCGACCTGAGCTTCCAGTTCAAGACCAACGTCTCCACGGGGCTGCTCCTCTACCTGGACGATGGCGGCGTCTGCGACTTCCTCTGCCTCTCGCTGGTGGATGGCCGCGTGCAGCTCCGCCTCAGCATGGACTGCACTGAGACTGCTGTGCTGTCCGACAAGCAGGTGAATGACAGCAGCTGGCATTTCCTCATGGTGAGCCGTGACCGCCTGAGCACGCTGCTGGTGCTGGATGGCGAGGGCCGGTCTGGGGAGCTGCAGCCCCAGCGGCCCTACATGGAGGTGGTTAGTGACTTGTTCCTGGGCGGAGTCCCTGCAGACATACGACCTTCTGCCCTGACCCTGGAGGGAGTACAGGCCATGCCCGGCTTCAAGGGATTAATCCTGGATCTCAAGTACGGCAACTCAGAGCCTCGGCTTCTGGGGAGCCAGGGTGTCCAGTTGGATGCCGAGGGACCCTGCGGCGACCGTCCCTGTGAAAACGGTGGGATCTGCTTTCTCCTGGATGGCCATCCCACGTGTGACTGTTCTACCACTGGCTATGGTGGCAAGCTCTGCTCCGAAGGTAAGGCCCTCTTCCTTATTCCTATTCAGTGAGTTGGGTGAAGGCCAAGAGCCCTGGTAGAAACCAGCCATACCATTGAAGTGCATCTTTAGCTGCATGTTAGATAATCCGGTCCTTTCCCCAAAGAGCTAGTGAAAATCCTTTGCTTGCTCTCAATGGAAAATCCATCAGCTATCAGCAGGAAGAGAATCCTGGCTACTCAATCATGGGCTTCTTACTCAATATTTGGCTATACTCAAAGGGCTGGATGAAGTGACTGCAGAATCTGTGCCCAGCTCAGCTCCTTCCACCCAAGCACAGCTTAGCAGGATCAACACAGGGCAAGAAATCAATAGAAATTGGCAAAGTGGTTATCTCTGTCCCTCCTGATTCCTTGAGAATTGGACCCCTAGGGATGGATGGAAAACTCCCCATTACTTCCTCCTTATAATCCACAGCATAGGGAATGCCTGTGCAAAGAAGAACTAGGGTGGATAGATTGCATGTCCATGCTTGGCCCCACTGTAAATCCAGTCCTTCAACCGTGCCCCTCCTCTCACACTATTCTGGGAGGCGCCTAGAGGATGGATGAGGCATCTGGGGATGGGCTGTCTTGCCTCCTCCTTCTAGCACTAGGATTTTTCATATGAAGTTCTTCTTTCCTGTTCTCTCCTCTCCATGTGTGAGAATGGTACAGGAAAGCACAGAAAATGAAAGGACCCTTGTCCAGCCAAGCCTCTGAGAGAGCTGGCAACACTTAGCATAGTCGTGGAGAACATCCCAAGTTCAACTACAATTTCCCAGGGAGAGGGAGGAAGGGACTCATGCCCAAGGCTGCCCTCATCTTATTCATCAAATTTTGACTATTTGGGATTAGATCTGAGAAGTGGCCCAGGCTTTACTTAAAATCCAGATTCCTGGACTCACTAAAGGCCTAGATTTCAATAGGAAGGACCACTGAAATGACCAAGTATATGAGAACTGGCCATATGGGTGTGTGTGTGGTGAGGTTGGGATGAGGAAGAGGCAAGGAAGTTACATTTACTCTCATCCTTTTGGAGTTAAACCCTGGATTCTTCTAGAGATGTTTGTGTAATCATCTCATGCTGTTCTCTTCATGAAGGTGTGGGATGGTATAGGGCATAATAGAGATCCTCAACTTTGGTTGCATAATAGGATCACCTGGAGGAGTTTAAAAACTCATAGCACGGACAATTTATTCAGAAGTTTATGGAGTGTGGGATCCAAACATCTGTATATTTTTTGAGGCTCCCTGGCGATTCTATTGTGCAGAACCAGCAGGCTGAGTGAGGTCAGGTCAGTAGGGCCAGGTAAGTGTCTTAGCACTGACTCCCAGGATCTCTTTGAGGTGAGGCCCCACTACCTTGAGATTTGTAATGAGAAATGGTTCTGCAGGTGTTCCTCAAACTTTCTCAGGAAGAGCTGAACCCCCAAAGCAGGTTGTAGTTGATAAGAACTTTAGTTACTAGGAGCTATTTAAACAATTTTTAAAATCAAAGCTAAATTTATTTCACAGGTGATACGTACTGGATACTAGGATACTTTCAGGGTCTTGTTGGAGGCCTCTGTGTAGGTCACATATGGGCTATCACAGGGGTATTTCTGGGTCTCTGCTGCTTCTTTCTTCTACTGGGTTGGGCATCGTATTTCCCTTCCTTTGGATGGGCTACAGGCGAGGCAGATGCTAGACATGCATGTCATCTCTTCTGGCTTCTGTTCCCCCCACCCTCACCCCACAATGAACCCACTGGAGAAAGGGAGGGGAAGAGGGGCCAAGCCAACCCCAACCCACAAAGCCACGTCAGGAATATGGTTATTGAAGCACTTCTCACAAGCAGGTGCCTTCTGGAGCTGACTGCTGTTCCAAAGCGTCTTGGCTTTGGAGAAAGTCCTGCCTGAAGATGCTGACATGATCACTTGTTTTTCATTCGCCCAAAGGATCTGTTCAGTTCTCAGAACTTGTACTGAAAGCTGGAATTCTTCCTTTCTAGGGACCAGGGTGTTTGCAAGTGTGTTGCTAACTTGCTGATTATACTTGATTGCATTTTTTTGTGTGTTTAAAAGAACTCATTTCCTCTGGGCAGGTCTGGATCAGCACTTTTCTGCAGGAAGAATCTCTATACTGTATATGTACACAATCAGTCTTCTCTCTTTTTGTTTTGGTGTGTGACCTATAGCAGAATTTCTTTGAAGCTGATTGAAGATCAATTTTTAATAGCTAAATGCAATATGTATATTTTAACAATAGTTCTTTCTACAGGGTTCAGATAATCTCGTGGCGATGGACTGATACTTCTATTTGTAGAAGGCAAGCAAACAGCTTAGATCATTTATTCCCCTGATATGTAAATAAAGTAAATAAACTGTGTAGTAAGAGGAACACTTGGTTGGCCTGGAACAGAGCTGTGCTGAGGTTGAGGTGAGGGCAGCTGTTGGGGAAGTATCAGAATTTACTGTTGATAACTTGGAGCCTGTTGATCCCGGTAATTGTCATCATGTCTAATCAATCACAAAAATGCATCACAGGCTTTTGGAGAATATCTGTTCTCGCTACACACAGTTAATTTTTAGAGTAAATGGGGAAAACTCACCTGTAACATATTAAGGGGGAAAAAAATCACAGCAGCTGCTGAGTGTCAAGTATATCTGCATAAAACAAGATAAATAGCCTAAAAAATGCTTACCCATTTTCCTCAAGATAATATGGTAAAGCAGGTAGTGAGGATGCATCCATTCCCTCTTCCCCCTTTACATTGTACAGGTCACAGAACTGAAACCAGGGGACTTATTCCCAGCAGTCAGTCCCGTGTACCAGGCATCTGATTGTCCCAATGTGTAGGATGAGCCCTACCCTTTCATTGCATGAGGGCTTGCATTTGGTGTGGAAGATTCATTTTGTACTTTGTGCTTTAGCAGTTCAAGAGCAAGAAGAGTTGAGTGGGCTCCTGCAGCTTCAGATGGATGTGGTCAGGGCCTGTTGGAGGCCCTCTCTGTGGTCCATTAGCTCCTAGCATGCCGGCGGGGTTGATGTTTGTTTGGCCTCTCTGGTTTTCTACGCCTCAATGGCTCCAAAATGTCTTCATGTTGCCCGTCAGGAAGAATGCATATCTCTTTTATGGGCTTTGGGCTATTTTCATCCCCTGTTGGTGTCTTCTCTGGTTAAAACCCAGAGGGCACCAGAAATAGTTGCTGTGGGAGAGTTGGGCCTAGTGGGTAAGAGGTTCCAGACAGAGTGTCTTCTCTGTTAGGTGCTGAAAGGCTATTGGCTCTAGTTGCAGACCCAACTCCACACAGCCTTCCTGGGAAGATTTCATTCTAAGACCCCCAATGTAATTTATGGTCACATTGCACATTCTGGCACATGATGGAAGGAAGAATAACTAGATTTTTACTTCTCTGTGTTATGTTTATGAATAAAATATTTTGGGGCTTAACTTCAGCTTTGTTAATGTTGCCATTTAATCTTGCCTTTTCAGTCATGTGCTTGGAGGATAGAAGAAGTGCAGACAATTCAAAATGATTCTAAAATGAAATATATCTGCTTTGGAATTTAGTTAAGCTAAGGAGCAACACAGTCACCTGGTGTTTGTTTAGCACAACCTGTCCTATTATGGGCAGCCCTGAAGCCCACAAGACAACGAGGAGGTATCCCAAGCTCCCGCTAGGGAGCAGGTCCCTCATGTGTCATTGAGAGCTTGTCATTACCTTGAAATGAATTTAAAGTTAACTGTTTCTTTAAAAAAATATGAATGTGCATGTATTGAATTTCACAGCAATCTTATGGTCATGAAGAATTGACTCATATCCACAGTGTATAAATTTCAGTACTAATCTCCGCGAAGAGTTCATTTAGCATGATGTCAGCCTGTTGCAGGTGGGGTGGGGCCATGGGAAGATGGAGAAGGCCTCACAGGTTGATCTCAACTCCCAAATCTTGGTATGTGGGCCAACTATTTTTTTCTGCTGACATGGGTAGGTGTACAAACCAGAAGTTGCTTGTCTTGAGTCTCAGCTATAAAGTTTTTAGGTGTTGGGATCCTACAGTGAAGTATAGTGGTGAGTGTTGGTGACAGGGGCCAGACCCTTATTATAAGCACACTGTCGTATGGTGCCCATTAGTCTACTCCCCCAACCCTCCTACTGTCTGAAGCTGACAGCCTATACCAGTTGGTTTGATTGATGGCTTGATGGTTTGATTGTGGCCTTGGTATGCCTTCCTGAACGTTAATTTTAATCATTTCTCTTTTTATTGAGAATTTTGTGACTTTGCCCCCATTTCTCAAAGCCAGAACTAAGATGAAATGGTGTTTCAAGAGAAGATGCTTACCTGAGCATTTACAAGGGCCAAAGACATCGGATGCTGGAGTTGAGTACCAGTGATTGCCACAGCTGGATTCTCCTGTTTTGGACACGTGTAAAAACACAATCATCTTCCCTCCCCCTTCCCAGTGTACATCCTGCCAGAATTGTAACTGGCTTTGTTCCTAATCTGTGTTCCTGAAAGGCTTGCGGGGTGGGAGGACCGAGGGGAGTGCTGAGTAGTCAGAGAGTAAAGGCTGACTTCTTTCAGAATCTTTCTCCCTGGTATGGAGCCCGCAGCACAGAAGCAAGGCCTTAAAACATACACAAAGGAGGACTGCTGCTTCTGAGACATGGTGCCCCACGAATTCAGGCGTTAGGTTGGGACCAGCCCAGCCAGCAGGGGTTGTCACTAAATGGAGCCTGAATAGGGGTCTGATTGCTCCTTTTTCCTCCTCTCCTCCTGATTACCAAATGAAATTTCCTGGTATGCTGTATGCTAAATGGCAGAGCAGCCGCCTGCCACTTGCTCCAATAATCCCTCTTTTAACTGCGGAGGGAAGAGCAATTTTTTACACCTCCCCCCATAGCATCTCTGCCTCCTTCAGAGAAATAAGACCCTTCTTCCTTGTTCCCCCTCAATGGGGTGAGAACAGCCTTCCTCCTTTGCAGGGCCTGCACACCAGCTGCAGGGGGTGGGTCTGGGTGATGCTTCAGTCCAAATTCAGCAGGGTTGAGGGTCGGCAGGCATTTTGCCAGGAGCCTTGAGTGGCACATGAACTTGCATTTGCATTTGGTAATGAGACACCACAGGCCCAGTGCTGGGGGCTAATTATCCTCAAGTCCCCTAGCTCCCTTTGCAGGCTGCCCTGGAAAGATGGCTCCCAGTTTCCGGGGCAGCTGCCCATCAGCTGGGTCCTCTCCCTCCTTCACAGGCAGAAGAGGTGGGGTTTGGGGGATGGGACTAAAGTGCACTCCCTGATGACTCCTATTACCCTATAGTCACTGGCCCCACAGTGGTGTCCAGAGCAGTGAAGCCCCAGAGATGGGAGTGAGAGAGGCTTTGAACAGGGCTCTGAAGGTCAGTACCCTTTCTTGGACAAAAGTAATAATGATATTATTACTATTACTATGATTGACTACTACCATGTGCCTGACATACTAGGTGCCTTATGTGCGTTGTCTTATCTAATCCTCACTGGCCCCATTTTACAGATGAGGAAACTGAGGAGCAGAGGAATCTGGGACTTGAACAAAGTTTAGTGTAGTGGTTAAGAGCATTGCTCAGGAGTGAAAACATTTGGACTTAAATCTGGGCTTGTCCACTTACAAGTTGTATGTCTTTGGAGAAGGTTTTGGAAGCTTCATTATCCTCATCAAATAGTAATAATAATAATAATAATAATAATAACAATAGCTAACAATCATAGAGCACTCACTCCATTCTGCACTGTATTACCTGCTGTGCATGTATTAGCTCTTGTAATCCTCACAACCACTCTTGACACTCTTTATTGTTAGTCACACTTTGAGAATAAGGAAGTAGAGAGACAAGAGGTTAAATGACTTATACAAGGTCACACAAGGTCACAGCCAAGCTGGGGTTTGTATCTATCTAGGCAGTCTAGCTTCAGACCCCACAGTCTTAACCACTGTACATCCTGCCTTGCAGCAAAGCAGGGATAATAAGAAATTGTACATTATGGAGTTGTTGAGAGCATGAAATGAGACAAAACATATAAAGTTATAAGCATAGACGATGGGAAAGAACAAGTTCTGACTCCGGGTTGTTAGTCTCCTGAGGAGCATAACAACAAATCCTGTGTCAATTTAGTTTCACAGGTTTGAAGCTTTCTTTGAGCAGCCCCCACTCCCCCCTCTCCCAACCCAGCCCACCTCTGCCATTTTCCTTCATCTCTGTTTGAGTGGTGGCAGAGATCAAAGGAGGGTGATTTCAGGAAGGTATAGACTCCAATTTCATTTTCATTCACCCCTGCCTGAGGGCATGGGGGTCACTGAACATGGGTTGTGCCTGTTGGACTATATTCAGAGCTCTTTGCCTGTAAAAGAGGTGTTCTGGCCCCCACAGCAACCCGATGGGGCAGATGGGCAGGTAGGCAGGCCTTGCCATCCCACATAAAAGGTGAGAAGGCCAAACCTAAAGTGCCTTTGAACTTGTTGTGGGTAGAAGGTGTGAGGGCAGGCTCAGACCTGAGAGCCCAGAGCCTCACCATGGCATTTTATTTTTGCTCCTAGGTTCCCTTCTCAATTAACACAAATGGCCTGTGTCTCCATGGAGAAATGGAGCATTGCCTCCCTGGATGCTGATGATAAGCAAAATGTCAAGCTCCTGGTGTAGGAGGTTATCAGTGAGGTCAGTCCCAGGAGACTTGCTCCTCCCAGTCAGAGAGAAAGAGAGAATATGAGAGCATGAGAGAGAATGAAATGAATGATTCTGAGCATTCAGTTCTCACCCTCAAGACCCTGGTTTGAAAAGAAGTTTGGGTGGACCCATGGGTCCCGAGGCAGCTGGAGCGAACTATACCACACTGGAGCATCACTGGGCAGCATGACCTCTGCAGACTTACCTTTGGTTTCCCAGGTGCCAGGAAGTACCCAGCACCATGGCGGTAAAGGACGGAGCTCCGGGATTACTCTGTCAGACTCCTTCTCACTCTCCTGCTGCCTTCTGACTCTCTCCACAGATAACAAAACCAAACTCCCTTTCTCAGTGTTTATTCTCCTCTTTTCCTTTGTGTGTGTGTGTGGAAGGGGGGATTATTACAGAGGCAGATTTACCATGAAACTAAAATTGTTATATATCCTCACTCCCATAGGCCCCTTCCAAGGCCCTCTACCTTATTTTGCATTTATAATTTTTTCTTAAGGAATCCCCAATGTCACAAGCTCCCAGCCCCAGCTCTGTGGATCTGCCTCTGTTAAGAAGACGTGTTGCTGTCCGGTGACAGCAATGTTGCTCTGGGTGTATGTATGATTCCCCAATGACCTACGGCCCTTCATCACAGACAAATTATCCTTCACTTCATAACCAACAAGGCTGGAAGAGGGAGTGAGGGAGGATGGAGGGCACATAGGAATATGGTTTGGGAAAGCGTGGGGGGCGGGGGAGGACATCTAGGATATCCAGTGGGTACAATGTGTGCAGTAGACTTAAAGGCACCAGCTATTGTTTGAACAGAGGGAACACCTAGGCTCCCTCTTGAGATTTTCCCAGCTTAAGTACGGATGTTTGGTTTGCCATGGCTCGGTGGGGGGCTGTGTTACAGGTGACAGGCTGTGGCTGATGGAGGAGAGGCAGACAGCGTGGCTCTGTAGGCCTGTCTCCGTGATCTGTCTGGGAACTGACAGTGCCAGTGGGTTGTCATTACTGCTGTTGTTCTCCAGAAATTGATGTCTTTGGGTGACCTATTTAAAAGCAATACAAGGCCCCCTTTAAATGTGTCATTGTCTATATCTGCTCTCAAACCTCCACTGATGTCCACAATGTTCCTAAATAATGTACTTTCCAAAGTTAAAAAAAAACACACTTTTTTAAAACCCAAGAACCAGTACTGGCAGCTTTTAGAAACAAATTGATCTCAGCCATCCAGCCAAACCACCCAGCGCCACTCTGATAAAACTGACTTTGCATGTGGTCCCTGGAACTGTGAATGCTTTCAGCTCTTTCGGGGGAAATGTTGTACTCTGCAAGGGTATGCGAGGGCCTGGAGGTGTGGAGATGAAAGAGAGGCAGTGACATGAGCTATAGGCAACTTAAAGCTCCCAGCTTAAGCTGTGCAATGCATTTAGGATCCTTTTGGTTTTACTGAGGCTTTTATTTAAGCATGGTATCTTTGTAGCTAAGAAAATGACCCAGGGGAGCTTTGTCTTCAAGTTTTCCTCGAAACTCTATGCATCCGATCCTCTCCTGACAGTTTTGCCTCCCGCCTGCCAGTTCGGTTTTCCTGAAGTGGTCCCCTTTGCAGGTGCAAAGCCCCCAGAGAACAGAGTCTCAGTACTCCAGTGGCTGTAGGCAACTCGAGGGTTGGTGTCTCCACTCCAGCGGGCAGTGCATTCCAGGCAGTTCCATATCCGCTCCTCCAGCAATGATTGACAATATGCAGCCTGCAGCCCCTGGAGAATAGAGACGGTGTAGTGTGATTGTCCCATTATTTACTTAATAAGCTGATTTCAAATAGAAACAAGTACCTGAAGTGTGAAGTGGGATGGCTGAAATCACTTATCCGTGATCCAAACTGGAAAAGGCTGGCAAAGCTGGGAAGTCATCGGACACTTATGGTCCCATAATCCTCTTTGTTTTCTCAGGCTTCTCTCCTGTCCAGAAGAGGTTCTGTCTCTGGCATGGTGAGCCTTGGACGGCTCAGGAAATGGGGAGGAGTGGGCTCCGAGGGTGTTAAGCTCTTACCCATGGAATTCTTAAAAGACTAGTCACTCCACATTGTATTTGCTTGATCTGGGTCAGGAAAGACAGGGCTGGAGTTGAGGCTGAGGCAATGTTCTGTGAACCCCTTCTCAGTTTTTTTCTTGTGTACGGCATGAAGCACTCACAGATCCCATGACCTGTGTAGAAGATGGTCTGATATTTATATGGCCTCCTGGTCATGGCTTTGCCCTGTGTGGTGCACTGGAAACCAAGGTACACAAGAAGAATCATCTGCACTAATAAAAGAGAAACATGCAAATTAACCATCACTCTGCTACACCCACCAGCCAATCAGGAGTGAATGTGCAAATTAACCCAACCAAGATGGCAGTGGCCACAGAGCTGAAGTGAGCAGGAGGCTTGAGTTGCCCCCGGTGATGGAGGAAACCAAGCTTACGGCCTGCCCTGGCTGGCCCTGGGCTCCGCTCAAGGCTACAAAGTTTCAATTATAGAAGATAAATAAATCCCAGATACCTGCTTCCAGCCCGCCCTGGCCTCCACTTAAGGAGGCACTGAAAAAAAGAAAAAGAAAAAATGGAGAGGCTGGGAGCTTGGGTCACCAGGGGGTGTGGCCAGCCTGAAAAGGGCCATCAGCCTCTCACCCAGACTGGCCAGGCATCCCAGCAGGACCCCCACTCTGAAGGGGGTGTGGCCAGCCTGAAAACGGCCCTCAGCCCCTCACCCAGGCTGGCCAGGCACCCCAGCGGGACCCCCACCCTGATCCGGGACATCCTTCAGGGCAAACCAGCCGGCCCCCACTCATGCACCAGGCCTCTATCTATACTAATAAAAGGGTAATATGCTAATTAGACTGGGAGACCTTCCAGGAGACCTTCCAGACGTTCTTCTGGACAAAGCCATGGTGGCGGGGCCGAGGTAGAGGTGGTTAGAGGCCAAGAGGGGATGGCAGTTGTGGGTGATCGGGCTGATGGGGGGCAGGGCCGTTGGGGGTAAGCAGATCAGCAGGGGGCCAGTTGGAGGTGAGCAGGCCATCAGGGGGGGTCAGTTGAAGATGATCAGGACAGCGAGGGGGGGCAATTTGGAGTGAGCAGGCCAGAAGGGGGGCAGTTGGGGGCGAGCAGGCCAGTGGGGAGGGGAGGTGGGGGCGAGAAGGCCAGCATTGGGGGGCAGCTGGGACAAGCAGGCTGACAAAGGAGCAGTTGGGGGTGAGCACCCTGGCACGAGGGGGGCAGTTGGGGGTGATCAGGCTGGCAGGGGGGATTTGGGGGGCAAGCAGGCCTGTGGCGGGGGGCAGTTGGGGGTGAGCAGGCCAGCAGGCAGAGTGGTTAGGGGAAATCAGGCAGGCACACAGGCAGGTGAGTAGTTAGGAGCCAGCAGTCCCGGATTGTGAGAGGGACGTCCAACTGCCAGTTTAGGCCTGATCCCTGTAAACCGGCAGTAGGACATCCAGTAGGAGGGGTCCCAGATTGGAGAGGGCACAGGCCGGGCTGAGGGACACCCCTCCCCCCCGTGCACAAATTTTGTGCACCAAGCCACTAGTTTACACAATAATAGAGAAAGATGCAAATTGACTATACCTTTGCGATGCCCACCAGCCAATCAGGAGTGAGTATGCAAATTATGCAAAACAAAGATGGTGGGTTAATTTGCATACACAGGCGCTGAGCAGTGTGTGGGGGGGAAGGGCGGGACGCCATGGTGACACCACTCCTGGCCTCTGGGCAGTGTGGGAAGGCAGAAAGGCGGCTCTAGCAGGAGTGAAAGTGGTGCTGGCAGCCAGGGGAAGGAAGGCCCATTCTTGCACGAATCTTCGTGCATCAGGCCTCTAGTGAGATAATAAGCTTGAAGAGGATTTTAAAGGTCACTGGGGCTAACTACTCCTTTCCCATCCTGTTTCCACTGAACATTTGTTCCCTACACCCCAGCTTCAGTGAAGGGGGCTCGGTGCTTTCCATGGCAGCCTAATGTATCTCTGATCACTGCTCTCAGGGAGTGAGCTCTTCCTACCTCAGGCCAAAGTCAGCTTCCCAGCCACTTCCCCATGGGTCCTCATTCTAATGAAAGCAACCTGACCTTTGCAGTGGGCCTTGTGGGTGAGTCCTAACATTTTTGGATGATGCTTTGCAGGAAATAACCCCCATGTCAAGGTAAAATTCATAAGGGATTCTGTATTGTGGCACTAGCGGTGCACACACCACTGAGTTATTTAGAATTAACTGCTTGTGATTAATCTTAAACAATGGGGGAGGCATTGATGTGGAAAGAGAGTCTGATGTAAGCAGGTGATTCATGCTGTAGTCATTCTGTTCCTGGGGAGCATGCACTCTGAAAGATTCATGGTTAGCCCATTTCTGGCTTTGTAATCTGTGCCTCATTTCATCTCCTAAGATGTACCATCATTCTCCACACACAGCCAGCTTTCAGCATCTCTGAATTTCCAAGGAGCCCCTTGGACATCTCTAATGGCCCAGCAATGAGATGTGAAGTTCTAGAAAGCTGTGGAACAGAGGAAAATGGAATTGGATCAGACTTGCTTGACAAGCCCATCCTGGAAGCCAGGGCCAGACACCCCAACAGACAACAAGATTTTGCTAAGAAGCCTAACAGGATGCTTGAAATAAAAGATGAGGGTATGGGATGGAGCAATATTGGTAGTTGCTCCTGGAAACTGGCCTTGGAAGCATAAGCCCTATCCGGGAATGCTCCTACTCTGCCAAGTGTCCCTGATATCCTGTGTTTTTGGCACTGCTGGGCAGGAGTCTCCTAGGGAGAGGGATTAGGCAGGGCTAGAGGATGTTATTCTGATATCGTCATAGACTGGAATTCCCTCCCGCACCCCAAGGGGATAAGGCTAGTCTTGCATCTCAGCAACCTGCCCATTGACAGTGCCTTTACTGACACTGCAGGAAAGAAAGGAGACCTGTCCTATAATTTTGTGGTTTAAAATAGTTTACTTTTGCCTGGCTGGTATGGCTCAGTGGTTGAGGGTTGATCTATGAACCAGGAGGTCACAGTTCAGTTCCTGGTCAGGGCACATGCCAAGTTGTGGGCTCGGTCCCCAGTGGGGAGTGTGCAGGAGGCAGCTGATCAATGATTCTGTCTCATCATTGATGTTTCTATCTCTCCCTCTCTCTTCCTCTCTGATATCAATAAAAATATATTTAGAAAATAGTTTACTTTTAAGCACAAAGCCCACAGACATCATTTTGAATCCAAGCATTGAAATGTGCCCAGAGTCAGTGACTTCTACTCTGAGGTTCCATTGTCCAGCCATGGGCCCCCCACATGTGCTGGGAAGTGGGCCTGACCATCTCATAGTCATGTGGTAACAGCCTCGGGGGAAGAAGATGTTGGGTTTTAGCTGCTGTAGAAACTTTGCTGTTTGCTTATTTTGATGTTGAATTTTCAGCCTTGTGTTAATGCAGATCGAGGCTATTTCCCCCTCTAGTAGAATATATAACCAGTGGCTACATTTTAATGTGTCTCTTGGCTCCCTTTGGCTTTCACATCCTTAATGCAGTTGCAGTAGCTCAGCTAGGTTTCCCAGTTCCTGTTGTAGGAACGTATGTGAGGAGGTATTCTCTTTGAGAACTGTAAGATGTGACATCAAGGTGGGACTCTGTTTCTCTTTGTTAATTACTGCACATACAGGCTTGGGTGCTAAATGCCACGTATCTAACAAAAACCAGGTGCTCAATAAATGTTACTTGCCTTAATAAAGTACATTGTGTGTTTGTATGAGTGTGCATTTATGTTCTATATGCATACACATCTGTCTGTATTCATATATGTGTCTATGTGCTCCCTAACATGGGTGATGGATGGATGGAGGGCCCCAGGAATGTGAGCTCAGTGATGGCAGTTGGATAATTTAATCAGTGAGGTCAGATATGACTTGGACCACAGTGGCCTGGACCATCATTGGAAAAGCTTTCTCTCTTTTAAAGGGAAAGGTGGTGTTTTTACTCTGGGAAAGTTTTCATTGAATCTGTGTCAAGTACATATACAGTCCACTTGGTTTGATATACTTGAGGACAGACTAGAAAGACTTCGTTGTTGTTGCTGTTTACAAACCAGTGGTTTCCTGTAACAATTATAGGCAGTAGCCAGCCTGGGACCATGTAAATGCATGTGGAATGGCTGTTTGAGGCAGGCATGTTGTCGTCACTGGAGATGGAGAGGCCCCATTAGCTCGTGTGGATTCCCTGGAGAACACAAGGCTCATTGGGGACAGGATAATTGGCCGCGGAATCGGAAGAGCTGCCGTATGGAGGAGGGAGTGGTTACAGGGTGAGACACTTGAAGGGATCAGAGCTTCAGAGGAAGAATTTTGATGCTTAGAGCTGTTGAACCATGGAATCCATGGCCTTGTCAAGCCCAGTCACTGGAAGGGTGTAGCAGGTGAAGTGATACCTGTCAGGAGTGGGTGCTGGTGTGTATGTGCCTCCAAAACAAGGACTCCATGGTTTTGGGATCTCAACAGCCAGGTCCACCCTTATATTTGATTATATATATCCTCTTCCTTTCAGGGCGTGGGAATATTATGCTCTAGATCAGTGGCCTTGAAAAGGGGACACATTCAATGCCATTCTTTGGGGATGTAGGAAAGAGACAACGACAATGTCTGGTTAACTTATATGCAAAGTATTTGTAAATAAATATATGTCTATTGGAAAAACATAGTAAAATTATTTTTTCTAATTGGGAGTTTGGTCAGAAAGGTTTGGAGGCCACTAAAGTCTGCATTTCACTCTCTTTAATCAGTTATAGTTACCGTTGGCTTTCTCATCCTTGGGGCTTGCAGCTTTCAGGTTCCTGATGCCAGTGGTGTGTGTTGGGCGCCTCTACTCTGTCATCAGCCCTGTGTGTGGTGGTCTTGGTTGACCTGGCCAGATGATTTTGAAGGGTCCCATAGGAAGGCACTGCGGTCACACTCCCTCCTTCCGAGGCCTCACTGTTGAAAGTTACTAATACAGATGGTCCCTGACTTAACTTGATTCCATTTATGATTTCTTTGACTATGCAATGGTGTGAAAGTAATAGCATTAAATAGAAACCATACTTTGAATCTTGAAATTTGGTCTTTTCCTAGAGATATGCAGTACAATACTCTCTTGTGATGCTGGGCAGCGACAGTGAGCTGTAGCCCCAGTCAGCCCCACCATCATGAGGGTAAATGACTGGTACGCTATTGTGTTGGATGATCTTGCCCAACTCCAGGCTAATGTAAGTATTCTGAGCACATTTGAGATAGCCTTAGCTAAGTCGTGATATTTGGTAGGTTAGGGGTAGTAAATGCATTTTCAACTTATGATATTTTCAACTTTGGATGGGTTTATTGGGACTACTATTTCAGAGCTTCTTTCAGTATAAAAGTCATGGTATTTACTGGTTTAAGTTTGGAATGTGTAAGAGAACAAACTCTTCGAAGTACCTTCAAACATTAGCAAAGCAGTTGGTGATGTATAATCATCTATTTGTTGGAATAGGCCTTCTGTTTATTGGAATAAGTTCATTCTCCTAATATTCATGGAGTGAGTTCCTCTTATGTACCAGTGTGGTCCCTGCCCTTGAGGAGCTTATGGTTTAGTTGGGAAGCCTGTCAGGCCAACAGGTGCAAAAGACATTGGAGCTGCTAATATACCAGGTAGCATGTTTGCAGAGTAGCTCATGAGGAGTGTTCCACCCTGGTTGGGGTGGGGGTTGGGTTGGAGGACATCCCACAGTGGAAACTATTGGGCTAGATCTGGGAGCTTTATTTAGCAACCTTGGAGGAAGGGGCATTTGGGGCAGCCCTATGAAAAAGTGGGATGCTGTTTCCAGTAGTTTGTAGTAGTTAATGTGGCTGGTTTGAAGGACTGAGGCCCAAGGAGAATAATACAAGAAGGA
>NW_005871082.1:1279114-1282421 GCF_000147115.1 Myotis lucifugus
AAAGGACTTAACTTCTCTGTGTTTTCAATTTTACTATCTGTGCAATGGGAATAATAGTGCCCACTATTTAGGATTGCTATGAGGCTTAAATGAGCTAATGCACAGAGAATGCTTAGAACAATGCTTGGTACATAGTACGAATTCAGTGAATGGTAGCCATTATTACAAATTGTTATTGATTTATTAAAAAGGGGAAGGAGGAGCTTTGGTAACATGCTTTTCTGGTTATAGGTATAACTAGAACAGGAAAGTCAGTGGGAGAAGCAGATTTGGGGTACAGGTGGGGTAAAGGTAATAATCAAATTTGGTTTGTCTATATACTGACTTCTCTTCAGAACCTGTAGGGCACCTGCAGGGAGATGGGCAGAAACAAGTAGGAGCAATGTTTGTGCTAGGGAAGAGGACAGGGCTGGCCCAGATGTTAGCATTCTTGTTTTAGGGGGTGAAGGAAGGCTTGCACACACATAAGGTTGTCAAAGCAAGGAGTATAATTGAAAGGTGAAGGCTAACCTCAAAACCTTTAGGAACCTTAATATTTATTAGAGTAGAAGAAAAGGAACCCATGAGATAGATTAAAGCAGGTGACCAGAGATGTAGAAGGAAAATGGGAACAAAAGAAAGTTCCTTAAAGTTCTTTACTGGTCAAACAATGAAGAGTACACCTTCTTAACCTGGTTGAAGTTGGGGCATGCATTTGAACACAATAAAATGGCATAAAAATGACATAATTTAATTTCAGAGACCATTCACATTGGCCTTTCTTCTACCTTCGATTTAGTGAGGTAATTGAGAAAATTTCTACAAATAGAGACTTAAATCTCATGCATCAATGACAAACCTGAAGGATTTTGGATATTCTTCTCATGATGGAGTTTAAGCTCCTAGAGCATTAGAATCTGATGGGAATCAAGGACTCAATGATCTGAAAGAAATAAACCCAGAGAAATGAGGTGACTTGTCTAAGATCAGCACGTTGGCATTCTGATTTGGACTTGGCTTTTCTTTGAGACTATGGATGTTAAACATGAAATGCCGTGGCTACATTTTCCTTGGAGTTGGGTACTGAACTATCAGGGGTACCAGCACTGATGCTCAGCTCAAAGCCACACCCCTTCTCTGGTGTTAGGGAAGAGAGTCCTCTGACTCTGGCCCCTGTGAGCTGAAAGAACTAGATCCCCCACAGTGGAGGCACGGAAGCCCCTGGCTCAGCAGCCAGTGATGTAAGTGCTAGTAATTAATCCACTTGTGGTTTCTCTATCCCTGCCCTGGGCTGGGGTGCTTGGAAAGAAAACAAAATACTTTCTTAAGGAAATGGAGGTTGGGTTCTGGTTGCCTGCTGGCTGCCTATCTCCTGTTGCCGACTCTGCAGGGCTGGAGACTAGGGCGGGGGCGTGTTCCGAGTGCTTGCTGTGCATTACAGTTTTCCAGGAATTTCGGGACACGGGAATTTTCACCCAGCTGTGTTGTTTATTGCTGTTCAGCAATCTGAAGTTGCTTATCCAGCGTAAGTCAGAATGGGGAGCCTCAGGAGGAAGGGGAACGCCTTTGAACATTTTTCTAAGCAGAAGAAATTGAGGTGTTAGGGGCCCAGCTGGCGTGTAATGGGAACCAAGAAATGGAGGCTACGTGACCATGCATGCTCATATGGAATCTCTTACTGAAACACGGTGATGTTTCTAGAAAAGCACCTCTTTTTGCCTCCTGCAACTACAGCAAATGGTTACTGAGGGCCCACTGTGTGTCACAAGCACTGGGTGTAGAGTGATGAACAAGAAAGGTATGCCTTCGTGCTTAACTAACCACGCAATTATATTAAGTGATAGATGCTTTGAAAGGAGAAGCATAGCATAACAGTGGCCTCTTCATAACTAGCAGAGCAAAGACTTTGTGAAGTTCAGGGGTCTGAAGTTCAGGGGTGTGATTAAGACATTCCAGGGAATCACAGGGTTCCAGGGCTTTTTGTGGACCCAGCTCTCAAGCCAGATCTCCCAGCCTGAATTTGCTGGCCGAGGATCACAGGTGGAGCTGTTGAACTTAGGGCTGAGTTTAGCTCAATTTCATGGGCATTTTTACGAGTTATCACCTGCTTATTTCGAATGACTAAATTTAATAATAATGATGGTGATGAACTAATGAAGTGATTTCTACTAGCAGTAGGGTAAGTGCTTTCAAACATGACTTCCTTTAATTCCC
The DNA here is from genome assembly GCF_000147115.1 of Myotis lucifugus. NCBI lineage: Eukaryota > Metazoa > Chordata > Mammalia > Chiroptera > Vespertilionidae > Myotis > Myotis lucifugus. Next base: position 1,281,308 of record NW_005871082.1, read on the forward strand.
CCAACCACTTCTAGCAGGAAGTTTTACTATTGTTTTCCTGATTTTGCAGATGAGAGGACTGCAGCTGAAGTGAGGGAGCAATCTCTCTGCCTAAGAAACAGGTCTGAGCTGTTGATCTGGAGATTGTGTTCTCATCCCATTCTGCCCTCTCTTCAATCAGGCATTAAACAGTGGCTCCTGAGGCCATCAGCAACCCAGCCCTGTTCTCTGCTGGCCCAGTGAGGGTGCCTCTAGGAGGCAGGGTACCACCTTTCTTCTCTTCATGACCTGTCCTCTGATCTTTTCCATTTCTGCACATGACTGGTTTTGATCCTGATTCAGACACTTGTTGCAAAGAGAAACATACAAACTGTCCTGGAACCCTACTTTTTATCCTTGGTATCTTATTCCATCCCATGGGCCATTCCATTGAACCATGGACTACTTGAATTAGAAACCCATATTTTCTCAATCTTTTGTAACCCATAACCCCTAAGTGATATTTTGTTGTTGTTGGTCTATTGTCAGCTTAATCCCAGTATCTAAAAGGCCTTTTATCAAGTGTTGGTGGAAATCCTTTGCTTGTATTAAATTGTAAAATGAAGATTGATTTGATTTACATATCTGCCTCCAACACATACATTTGATTACCCCTCCCCCTCTTAAGCATCACAGTCTGATCTCCTCCTTTTATGAAACTGACCTAGAGAGGCAAGGTAACATAAAGTAGACCACTCAGCTAGAAATTGACCAGACTGAGACTAGATTCCAGATATTCTAATCTCAGTCTAGCATCTATTTCCCTATATTACACTGAGAAAAGATATGTGGCTTAAGAGAATTGATTGATTCAAAAGAACATTGATTGCCAAACATAATCTGTGGTATAAAAACAGCTTTGGTGCCTATCTTCATAGACCTTACAAATTAGAAAAAATATAACTATGGAAAACCAATAAATGTATATTTACAATCGTGATTAGTTCAATAGATAGAAAGAACAAGGTGAGGGAAGATCTAATGAGAAAAAAAAGGTGGCTAGGAAGGCCCCTCTGGAGGTGAGAAGGAACAGGGAAGCAATGGAGAGGGGCTGTTCACACTCTTTGTCATTTGCTTGGCCTAGGGACAAGGTTGA
>NW_005871082.1:1282651-1362604 GCF_000147115.1 Myotis lucifugus
GGGACTGTATGGTGGTGGGAAAGGGGAGAAGTTATCAGTGTGATAAGATAAGGATAACTGAGCTTATTTGTTAAGTTAGCATACACATGGACGTCTCCTTCCCAGAGTTCAGAGCCTTAGAGGTGAGGATTTGGGGGTAGAATCTCTATCTAGAGCAGGGGTGGGGAACTTGTGGGCCCTCGGGCCATATAAGGCCTGCAAAATCATTTGGTCTGGCCTTACCAAGGCATTAGGGGTGAGTTAATTCAATCTTTGACCAATAGAGCAGGCTAATTTTTAAGTTGATAATTTTGTATGGCCTGCAAATGATGTTATACATATCCAAATGGTCCTTGACAGAAAAATGGTTCCCCACCCCTGATCTAGAGGAATCTGTTTATGGAGAAGGTAAAGATGAAAGGCTGATGAAACAAGAAAGTCACAGGGATTGTCATTTGATTCCAGCCTACAGAGTCCAGAGTCTTGTTCCTTAAGTAGCCACACAGCATGAGTATATCCACAACCCAGAAATCAGCTTGAGCACTTCCAAAGAGCTGCCCTTTCTTCCTAGCGCTTATGTTCACATAGGACCTACTATCCCAGGTCTTGCACCTGCCATGACGTGTTTCTTGGTACAGGAAGAGGAATAGGGGTTGTCCTGATCAGTCCATGTCCTTTAGCTCTTCTTAGGAGGGACATTTATATTCCAGGTTGTCTAAGAAATTCTCAGCTTGGAGGAGTAGGAAAACAGCCTGAGTCTGGGCACCACTTGACCCAAAATGGCCTAATATTTATTGAACACTTACTATGTTTCAGGAACTGTGTGAATAGATTGACCTTTTATTTCCATTTTGGACAAGGAGACTGAAGCACAGAGGGACTCGCCAATCTACCCTCAACCTGATAGGACAGACACACGAAGTTTTACCATTCCTCAGGAAAACAAGAAAGATGAACATAGTGTCAGAAATTCATTATAAAGTCAGATTTAAAAAAAAAATCTGCGATCATGCCCTTTTAATTTTGGGGTCTTAAATGCCTTTTATTTTTTTTAAGAAAATATGGTAATACAAAGTTTCAGTTTGGGTTTTTATTCTTTCTTAGCAAAATAAAAATCTAGTTATCCTATGTTAATTTCCAAAGTTGCTTTAAGTATGTTCCAGGTAAATAAACTCTGAGAACCATCATTGTAGGCAGGAGCTGGTTTCTATGCTAGCCTGTTCCTAGGAGTAAGTATTTGGATAATTTTATTCACTTTCTATTCTGATCATTGATCAGACAAACATTGGCACTGGAGAGGACCTCTGAGATCACATAACTTATTTTTCTTCAGCATTTACCAAGAGGTTTTGATTGCACATTTTGACCCTGAGACCTTTTAACTCCAAATTGGTATAATCAGGATTAGGCACACACTGAAACATTTTTTATCAAGGGAGGAGCTGTGTACCAGTTTTCTAAAATGATCCACCAGAACTCTGCTGCTAATTTTATCTATGACCTCGGCTCAGTTTTTTAATCCTGGGTCACTGGTCTCTATACAAACACAAGATATTTTGACCCTGATGCTGTGACCCCTCAGGTATGTTTTGGACCTGCTTAAAAAAAAAGTCAGAAGGAGACTAACATTAGTAGTAGGAAGAGGTTTTTGAGCTGCAAAAATTGACCTGGAAAAAATTAGACCGTCAGGAAAAAATCAGCACAAAATGGAACTGAAAGCAGCTAAAAATGCACATGGTAAAATTTGTTATTGACTAAAACATTGAAGGAAGAATCAACCATTCGCAACAAAATTTAAACTGGCAAATGTGACGTGAGAACATTAGATGTGGTAGGAATAATGACCACGAAAGAATGTTCACAATGGGAGAAGTTATAGGGGCAAAATTTTAGAGGCACACAAAAGAACAACTGATCGATGAATCAAATCTTCACTGGAGAGGACACATGGAGAGGAATTGATCTCATTCAAAAGAATTCCGTAAAATATAAATGAATTGGAAAAATAAGAAGTGGTTTAACTATGCTGAAGAGAAAATGAATTGAAGAATTATGAGCCTTACATTGTTTGCGTCTGAAAAATACTCCCTTGATAAAAAAATATTTCAGTGTGTGCCTAATCCTGATTATACCAACATAGAGTTAAAAGGCCTCAGGGTCAAAGTGTGCAACCAAAACCTCTTGGTAAATGCTGAAGAAAAATAAATTATGTGATCTCAGAGGCCTGTCCAGTGCCAATGTTTGTCTGATCAATGATCAGAATAGAAAGTGGGTAAAATTATCCAAATACTTACTCCTAGGAACAGGCCAGCATAGAAACCAGCTCCTGCCTACAATGATGGTTCTCAGAGTTTATTTACCTGGAACATACTTAAAGCAACTTTGGAAATTAACATAGGATAACTAGATTTTTATTTTGCTAAGAAAGAATAAAAACCCCAAACTGAAACTTTGTGTTACCAGATCTCCTCTCCTGCCTCCTCCTAGCCTCCACCCCTCAATTACTCTTCTGAGCCTAACAGAATTTCCAGTAATCCTGCTCCCTAAGAAATGGCAGCTGGGGCCGCATTTCCAAGCTTCTTGGCTTCTCCCTGCTTCCTAGCCAGGCCCGCCTTAGGCTCTGTGTGCACTAGGCATGATTTACAAACAAGCAGGACCAACAAGGAAAAATCCTCTCTTGTGGAGAATTAGGTCAGTGGCAAAGCTGGGGAGGAGAGGGAAGCAGGGGTTGTTCGCTCATTCTTCAGTTTATAGTCCTTGCCCAAAGCAATTGGGGCAGAGGCCAAGGGTGCTGCTGGGAACAGACATCTGGGGATGGGGCTGGGGGCCTGCAGTGCCCATGCATGGGCTCATGTGTGGTTGCATGAGAACTTGAGAGCGATCTGTGTCCCAGCCACTCGGGATTTCCCCCCCCCCCCCCCCGCCTACTCCCCCCACAACCCTCTTAGCGTATTTGTCTGGATTACTCTAAGGGGGATATTAGTGTTGTCTAATAACAGCCTTGATTTATCAAGGGATTTGTGTGATTAATTCTCAAGCAAAGTGCAGCAGATAGATTAGAGCTCGGTCTGTGGGTGGGTCTGCACCCCCCATTCCCTGTGCTTTCTAACTTGCATGGTTCTGGGGGAAGTTCTCCTCTTTCTTCCTTGTTGTCCTGATTGTTGAAGACTTTGATGTTTAGCTGAGGCAGCTGGAACCACTATAATGCATGAGTGAGTGCCAGGAAGACAGCAAAATCTCCCAGCTCATGCTATTGTTCTTCTGTGGAAAATGCAGAGATGTGGCCACCATTGTACTCTTAGTGTCAGATTCTTCTCCCATACCCCTGTCAAGCTCCTGGTGCCCCAACTGTGGCCCCGTGGGAATAGCAGTGAACTGGGACACAGGTGACTGGAATTCTGGTCTCAGCTTCAACACTGACCAGCTGGGTGGACATGTCAATTCCCCTGTCTGGGGTCTATTTCTCTCATCTGAGCCTCAAAGGATAACTAATTGTCTGGCTATTTGTGGCCCATCTCCCCAGCTACACTTGAAGCTCCAAGAGTGCCGGACTCATGTCTGAATTGTCCATCTGCCATCATCCTGGCAGCCAGCACAGTCCCTCGACATCGGACTGTGTAACGAATATGTGCCAGAGGAATGTAAAATGAAAGGGACGAATCTGTTCGACATCCTAGAACTTTTCCACTTCTAAAATTTCCTCCGTCTCCTCTACTCTGAAACAATCTCATAACCCACCTCCCATTTTTATGTTTCTACTGTTGTTGTGTTTTCAATCCTCACCCAAGAATATATTGTGTGTTTTTTATTTATTTATTATTGATTTTAGAGAGAGAGAGACAATGTGAGAGAGAAACATTGATTAGTTGCCACCTATACATGCCCCAACAGGGGATCAAACCTACAACTTGGGTTATGTGCCTGACTTGGAATTGAAGCCACAGTATTTTGGTTCTATGGAATGATGCTCCAACCAACTGAGCCACTCAGCCAGGGCTCTACTGCTTTTTAACCATAGGACCACAGAAATGATAAGGTAAAAATGGTGATTAATCATAACGCAAAAAGAATGTTTTCAATCCATAAAATGTGTAGTTTCTTCCAGGGGCTCCCTGGATGCTTGCTTGATCTCTGTTGTTCCTGGCAGTGGAATGCCTCTCTGCCTGGGTCCCTGAATTGCCTCTGGAAGGGCCTGTGGAATCCCATTGACCCCTTCAGAATGGGACTGGCAGTAATAGTAGGCCACATGCATGGTTCTCAGACTCAAAAGAAGATTCTTTTAGATCCAGGGCAGATACTATACTAATTTCACACCACCACACACCCTTGTTTATAGAGAGAAGAAATCAACCTTGCCCATTTTCTGAAAATGGAAAAAAGGGATGGGTATAAGGCAGGGGTGGGCAAACTTTTTGACTCGAGGGCCACAATGGGTTCTTAAACTGGACCGGAGGGCCGGAACAAAAGCATGGATGGAGTGTTTGTGTGAACTAATATAAATTCAAAATAAACATCATTACATAAAAGGGTACGGTCTTTTTTTTTTTTTTTAGTTTTATTCATTTCAAACGGGCCGGATTCGGCCCGCGGGCCGTAGTTTGCCCACGGCTGGTATAAGGGAATGCAGAAAAGCTGACAGGGCCTTAGTAGTGAGAGAGCCTTCTATTAGGGCTACTTACTTCCTACTGATGGTTCCCAAGTCTCTAGAAAACTCTTTTTCTCGGGGTGGGGACTCTTGGTGAAGCATTCAGTTGAAAGTCCCCAGCTACCTTGAGCCAATATGTGACTCATGGCAGACACTGCTAATCAATCATTACCCTCTCTTCTTTCTAAGCCCAAATGCAGGCTCAGACTTTTTCTGAACACACTACTCCAGGATGTCACCCATCAAAGAAAAAGGAACTAATGTGTGCTAAGTGCGGTGCCAGTCAGATCATTAGGCATTTTACATGCATTTGCCTCTTTTGATCTTGACAGGTCTGAAATGGATATGGTCCCCATTTTACAGGTGCTGTTTAAGGAACTCAACCAAGGTCACATATAAATAGCAAAATTGGTATTTGAGCTCAAAATTTATGGTCTTTCTGGTGCATGACATGCCTTCCACGGAGCCCAGCACTCAGGGGTGTCAACCTGACCACTGGCTGGTTTGGGTGATATGTTCTTATAAGATTTTTCTCCACTTGATTGTTGCTACCCATTCTCTGGGGGGCACTTTACCGTTTCTTCAGCACAGATTTAGAAGCATTCCCTGCCAAGCCCGAGTCCCCCATTAGTGTTAAGTGTGATAAAAGATGACCGTCTACTGCCGTCCTATCATAGTCCTTTCTTGGTTTATTAGGTGGACTAACTGCATCCCCCATGGTTGTTTTGAGTCCCCAGTGCCTAAGTCAGTGTCTGGCATGTAGTAAGTGGTCAATAAATGTTAGCTATTTCAAATTGAACCAGACACAAAGGCTCACTGTGGGAACAACAACAAAAAAGGTGAGGATACAGGCTTATGATAAAAAAGCCTTCCCAGCTGTCCTGAGAACCTTAAAGCCTGTCTCTCAAACTATGCTCCTTGAGAGGTGACTAGGTGTTTTATGGAGGGAGAGGTGTCCAATGTTTCAAAAATTTTGGGAAAACTGAATATTTTACAATGGATCTTAGTGTAACTGAGGCTTTCTGGAGTCTTGCCATAGAGATACTTGATTGCCTTTCTTTAACCCACTGTTTTCTAAATTTATTTGACCACAGAATTTTTGGAGGGAGGGTGACAACAAGGAACTCCTGTTCACATCTTGATGGAATTCAGATGTGGATTTGTTGCCTCAACTTATAATTCTTTCTCTGAAACATGGGTCCTGTGATTCCTCCCAGTAGCAGATGTCGTGATCACTTTAAAATACCTAATGACCATCAGTTCTTTCCATCAGTTTTCTGCACCAAATATTTGAAATTTGGATGGTTAGAACAGTGAGGGAAGAATGATTAGGGATAGTACTGTAGGAGCGAAAAGGGCTTTGGATTCAGACAAATTGAATTTAAATCCTGGTTACTACTTGTGAGTTGAGTGGACTTGGACTTGGGAATGTTAACTTCCCTGAGCCTTGGCTTCCTTGTCTGTTAAATGAGGATAAGAATAGTCTACATCCAGATTAAATGAGATCATTCATATATATATGATGGAGGTCTTCAATAAATAGCAGATTATAATGAAAAATGATCCCTGCACTTATCTTCTGAGTCACACTTTTGCATATTTTAGTTCCTTATAACCCTTACATTAGTCTTACAAGGTATACAGATGGTCCCCATGTTACAGATGGGGAAGTAAGGGCTCAGAGAGGTTAGTTAACATGCCCAAGATCAAATACATAGTGTGTGGAAGAGCCAGGACTTTTACCCAAGTCTTCCTGACTTCAGAGCCCTGTGCTATCTGCAGGGGACAGGGCGATTGAAGATGTCTGCATCTAGTCTGTTTCTGCAACATGAAAATTGCCCTTCCTGTGCTGTATTCTTCTCTATCCTACTAGGTGTTGGGCAGCCTATCATTTAGGTTAGTTTCTCGCTTGATTTCCTGGTATTCTCTGAGCTGCAGGGATACACCTCTCTTCCTGGTGGGTCATGCTTATTTAGAGAGGTTGGAATCCATTTCTTTACCTAGGAAGATGGCATTTGTACCCTGACCCCTGGCCGTGTCCAACTGCTGTGAGGACCTTTCTAAAGCCCTCATCCTGTTGGGTGGGAGCCTATTGTAGGTGCCAACCTCCTGACCTAAGGCTGGGAAGTATTGAGCTAGAGATGCCTTTTGTTTGCAAGGCTTAAACAGCTCAGTAGAAGCTCAACTTGGCACTTTCAGTTTATAAGGGATGTGTCAACAAGCCAGCAGAGACACTACTATTAACCATTTCAGTGAGTTTTTATTGGATGTTTATTCTGTGCCTGGCATTGTGTGAGGCACTTTATATAGATCATCTCATTTGATCCTACCAGTCAAATAAATTAGGTACAGTCAGTTCTGCTATGATGCCTGTTTTGAAAATGCAAATGTGTTCCCATGCAATTGATCTATCAGGGAACTATTTGAGCATAATAATTTTGCTTTTGGTTAAGCATAATTTCATCCATGAGAAACGCTTGGTGAAGGCAGGAGCTGTGGCCAGCTGAACCAAGCTGTGTAGGAATACACAGGATGCACGCACTTGGACATGTGCCAGCTGCTTCAGTCACCAGGTGTGCTCTGAGCCACACCCACCCAATTTCAGGTGACCCTCCTCTCACTAATTCATAACAATTCACAAGCTTCCCACTTTCACAAGTCTTCAGGTCTTTTTCAAGCACTGTACTTATTGTAGTATTTGCGTGTTTCTTAACCATGTATCACATATAATATGGGTTTCTATCTTTTATTTTTAGTTAATTTTTATGGGACAGTAATGTATACCAATTCATAGGGCTGTTGTAAGGATAGAATGAGTTAGTAAATAGAAAGCATTGAATAGTATGCACTCAACTACTTTGGTATTTCCATTTTACAAGTATGAAACTATGAAATTTTTAACTTGTAGCTTGCCGTTCTTTTATCCTACCACTAACTTACACCAGTCTGCTAAGGGACACAGTAAAATATCAGAGCACACACAGTTGTTGCTCTTAAAGACATGAACATAGGGCCCTGGCCAGTATTGTCCAGTGGTTAGAGTGTCTGCCAAATTCTCAGGCTCGATTCCCGTCAAGGGCACATACCTTGGTTGCAGGTTCCCCTCCTTGATTAGGGCGCAGGCAGAAGGCAACCAGTTGATATGTCTCCCTCACATCGATGTTTCTCTCTTTCCTCCCACCTCCTTCCTTCCACTCTCTCTAAAATCAATGGGAAAAATATACTTCAGTGAGGATTAACAACAACAACAACAAAAAGACATGAGCATAGGCAAAATTGAGAATAAGAGTGCAAGTTATTTTCACTACTGATGATGTTTTGGGGTTTTGGGCCCCAACCCCATGTTTCCTATAAGCCCTGTGGTTTTTACTGTGTGATTTTGCAGAGTACAGCGACTTTTTGGAATGTATAGGGGTTCTGAGCCCCTTGTTAGAGGAACTGACTCTACTACCATTATTCCCATGCAGCTGAAGAAGGTGAAGTTACAAAATTTGATTAAAACATTTTCAATGACAAGTGGCAAAGCCCACATTCAAACCCAGGTTGCCTTAGCCTCATGTCTGTGCCCCAAACCTCCAAACATAAAAAAAAAATGCCCAGCCAGCATGGCTTAGTGGTTGACCTTTGAACCAGGAGATCAAAGTTCAATTCCAGGTCAGGGCACATGCCTGGGTTGTGGGCTAGATCCCTAGTGCAGGGGGGGGGGGGGAGGTGTAGAGGCAGCCAATTAATAATTCTCTCTCATCATCGATATTTCTCTCTCTCTCTTTCCCTGTCTTCCTCTCTGAAATCAATAAAAATATATATGTAAAAAAATCAAAATAAAAAGTGTTGTCTGCACAGATATTATTTTATCTGTAACAGGGAGACTGCCTCTTCCTCCAACTGCCCGTTGAGCTCTGGTTCCTCGAGGGATTATTCTAATCCCTAATTTGCAGTTTGATGGGTGCCTGTCCTGGTTTGAGACAGTTTATTTTATTCTAAAATATAGCTTGACCCTTATCTGATGTGTTCCTCTGAGTATGAGAGGTATTAATAATGATAGAGCCTCCAGGGCTTAGTTTCCTGGTCTGTAAAATGGGATGAAGAGCGTTCCTACCTGTTAGGGTTGTGGTGAGAATTAAATAAGATGTATATAAAGCCCTCAATACAAGGCCCAGCACTTGTACTGCATGTACCGTAGACCCTCAGGTATTCCGGCAGAGCAGTGACCAGGTCCACAGTGCCGTCTTGTTCCCTCCTGCCTCTCATCCTGCTTTTCTCCTTGCTGCTGCCTTCCTGGGCTGGCTGGCACCTGATAGCAGCTACCCCTCCTTTCCAGCTTAGATCTGGAGTTATTAGCATCAAAGAACAAAAGCAAACAGCACTGGGGCTTGTGGGGCTCAGTCTTCTACAAAGGCGGATAAATGGGCTCTGTGTCGGGGATGAAGCTAACACCACCTGGCCTTTTGTGGAGAGACAACTCTGCCTGTGTTTGAAGAGCTCAGGCACAGCTGGAAAGAGCCACCCGGCCCCCTCACTGCTGGAAGTTTGCTTTAGCTCCCAACTAAAAAGATAGAGTCTGTATTTGTTCCTGAAGGAAAGGGAGGAACCCTGTGCTCATTCTCCCCAGGGATAAGAAAGGCTAGGCCGCTGGGGAGATACAGGCTTTGCCTTTTATTTCTTTTTCTCTCCTAATGTTGTAGGCCGGTGTAATCCTCAGTGGCTGTTCTGGGCTGATATTTGTGGACCTGGGGCAAGACTATACATGGGGGCAGCCTCCCTTCTCTCCACTTCCAGCACCACGAAGGCTCACATTTGTGCGGATACCCAGCCTGTAGAAGTCCACAGCTCCTGCAGACAGCCTCTCTTTGGCCATTTCTTGAATGAGTACATACAGCATTGGGTTAGGCTGCTTTTGAGAGAATGGACCCAGGGAAGAGGCCCAAGTCCATGTGGATTTGGCAATTTGGGAAAAGAGTTCTGAATTCCAAAGTGTCCTCTATAAGGGATGGCAGGTATTACTGACTCTTGGTGGGGACATCCATTTGGCCCTGTAGCCTCCTCAGTTCCTGGGATGGATGGTGGCTGCAGAAGGGCCAGGAACAGGCTTGGGTAAAGCAGAGAGTCCAGGGCAGGGGCTCCACTGACCCAGGCCTATGGTCATATTGCATTTGACCCCTTCCCTCTGTCCTGGGCTGTGCCTTTTACTCACTTGTGGGAGATGGACAATATTTTAACCGCTAATTTGCAGCTTGATGGGTACCTCTGCTGGTTTGAGACTATTTCTTTCATACCAAAACTAGAGGCCCGATGTATGAAATTCATGCACGGGGTGGGGGTGGGGGGTTTCCCCTAGCCCAGCCTGCACTCTTTCCAATCTGAGACCCCTTGGGGGATGTCCGACTGTCAGTTTAGGGATCGGGCCTAAACCAGCAGTCGGACATCCCCCTCACAGTATGGCACTGCTGGCTCCTAACCGCTTGCCTGCCTGCCTGCCTGCCTAATTGCCCCCTAACTGCTCCCCTGCCAGCCTGATCACCCCCAACTGCCTTGCCCTGCTGGCCTGGTTGCCCTCAACTGCCCTCCCCTGCTGGCCTGATCTTGCCCCTAACTGCGCTCCCCTGCTGGCCTGATGGCCCCCATTGCCCGGTCGCCCCCAACTGCCCTCCCTTGCAGGCCCGGTCACTCCCAACTGCCCTCCCCTGCTGGCCTGACCTGCTGGCCTGATCACCCACAACTGCCCTCTCCTGCTGGCCATCTTGTGGTGGCCATCTTGTGGCGGCCATCTTGTGGCAGCCATCTTGTGACAATGTGGGGGCGGCTATATTGTGGCGACCATGTTGTGACGACGTGGGGTGGCCATCTTGTGATGACGTGGGGGTGGCCATCTTGTGACGATGTCGCGCGATGCCACCTAGGCTTTTATTATATAGCATAGAGCTTTACCCTAATCTGAGTAGGAGAGGTATTAGTAATGATAGAGCCTCCAGGTCTTAGTTTCCTTGTTTATAAAATGGGATGAAAACCGTTCCGACCTGTTAGGGTTGTGGTGAGAATTAAATAAGATGTATATAAAACCCTGGGTATAGGGCCCTACGCACAGTGAATGCCCAATAAATACGAGGTTTGTTACAACCAGTATAGCTTTGTGTCAGGGATATATAGACATTATCCCATTTTATCCCCACATTCACCCTCAAAGTGTGATGCTGGACACAGTAATTGGCCCAGCAATAGACATGTGACCTAAGCCAAACCAAGGAGAGCCTTTACAGGAAATTTTGCTAAAATTATCAGGAAATAGGCTGCTCTCTTTTCTCTAGAGATACCCCATACATCTTTGTTACCACATGGAGACAACCCTTAGACAAGGAGGCTGACAGCAAAGAAAACAGGGTTTCTCAGTGTAGTCAGGGGATGAAGCTAGAGGGGTGTCCAATCCCAGCTCTGCCCCTCTGCCCACAGGTGCCTGCCTTACTTCCCTGAGCCTCAATTTTCTCATGTGTAAATGGAGATACTCCTAGAATCCTTCCCAGTGAATTCTATCAGTTGAGATGATCTAGTCACCATTCAATACATATTGCTGAGCACCTGTTATAGGCGAGACCCTGCTTAAACTCTGGGCATACAAGTGTTTAATGAAACAGACAATACTTTTCTCAGGAAGCTTGGGTTTTCATGGGGGATATACGCAATAAAAACATAAACCCCACATATAATGTCAAATAGTGATTAGTGCCAAGATGAAAGGAAAAGCAGGGTCAGAAAAGGAGGTTGAAGCAGGTCTTTCTGAAGAAGTAGTATCTGCGCTGATACCTGAAGAAAGTGAAGAACAGTCTTACATATGCCTGACGAAGACTGCTTGGCAGGAAAACAGCAAATGCACAGGCTCGAGGCAGGCCCTGCTCCATTAGTTTTAGTTGCTCCTACTGTCATGACAGGAGGGCTGAGGACTGGCTCACATAACTGGACATCTTTCCTCTCCCATCCTCCTAGCTTTGGCATTTACACTGACCTTGGGAGTTAGCAGGTGCTCAAAAAAAAATACTAGGGGAAAAACATTCCTGATGAGAACAAATCTGGCCCAGTCTGCAGCCACCTCTGTTAGGAATGCCATGCTCAAACCGGGGGCCAGGGAGCAACCCAGGAGTGGAAGGATTTGAAAGCTGCTGCTACCCTTCACTTACTCTCTTTGCCTTTACAACCAGTGAAGAAGTGAATTAGGGCATTCCTACCTCAGTACACCACGGACACTCAATGCATCTTCAACAACAACTTTAGCCACAAGTGCATATGATCAGCATTTAATAGTTCAAAGGAAACAATTTCCTGCAGTTTGGGGTGGGAGTGGGGATTGGACTGGGGGAGGACTCTCCACCTGCTGCTGTTGCAGTTGCAGAGTATAGCTTAGCCTGGGGAGCCTTCCCATGTCACCCTTCATTTGGACTAGATCATCTCAAGAGGAAGGAGTCCGAGATTTCCCCACTTGCTGCTTCCACAGCCCCCTGTTCCCCTGGAGGAGCTTTGGGGAGCGTGGGGTGGCTGCTTCCTGCAGGCAAGGCCCAGCCAAACCTTCTGGGACCCCACCTGGTGAACTCTGCCTTGGTTCTGACCTATTTTCTAGGAGAGAAAATAGAATATAGATTTAAATGCAGTGGCGCTCTGGAAAACCACAGGCCCAGCAGTGTGAGAAAATAAAACAGCAGGAGGGAGCTGGGGAGGCTGGCAGGGCTGAGGATGCCACCTCCCCTGGATCAATCACATGTGGTTGTCAACTGCCTCTTCCTCTGTAATTTGTCCCCACTTTTTAATCTATTTAAAATTGATATTCATATATCTATATCTGTATCTGTATCTGTATCTGTATCTATATATCTTTATCTATATCATCTATTTCCCTATCTCTCTCTTCATATTTCTCTCTCTCTCTCTCTCTCTCTCTCTCTCTCTCTCTCTCTCTCTCTCTCCTATCTACTTAAAGTTTTCCTCTGTCCAGTTTTGGGGCCCAATGTTGTTCCCCCATACAGAGACCGCAGGTTGTATATCAATATCAACCACAGACAGAGGGCGCTCTGGGGATGATTGCCTTGGGAATGGGAGGCCTTAAGGTGTGGAGTCAGAACAACCACAGCTACATCCTAGGACAGACTGCCTTACTGTGTGAGGGTTGTTGTTATTGTTGTTTTAATACTCTTGTTCTCCCCTATAGGAAGGTAATCAAATTACCAGCCAACATTGACTGAGGGCTTTTCATATGCTAGGTAGTGTTCTAAGCCCTTACAACAGGGTTCTCAACCTTCCTAATGCCGTGACCCTTTAATACAGTTCCTCATGTTGTGGTGACCCCCAATTTCATTGTTACAAATTGAACATAATTAAAGCATGGAGATTAATCACAAAACAATATGTAATTATATATGTGTTTTCCGATGGTCTTAGGCAACCCCTGTGAAAGGGTCGTTCGACCCCCAAAGGGGTCGCGACCCACAGGTTGAGAACCGCTGCCTTACAACAACCTTAAGGTAGGAACTATTATCACACCCAGTTTATGGATAAGGAAACTGAAACACAGAGAGCTTAGGTAACTGGCTTAAAGTCATACCGCCTAAGTCCTGGCAATCCAGCTCTAGATTCCCATGACCTTGTCTGAGTCACATGCCTACCCTTAGAGCTAAGGTGGGGATGGGGGTCATCTCTACCAAGCCAAAGGGGTTAAGGATAGTAAAGCTTGTTCCCCAGAAGAAAACTGGGGCTTGCTATAAAAAGAAGGGGAAAAGGATGCTGGTCAGACAATATAGCCAATACTGGTGAAGTTCTGATCCTTACCCTCTCTCTGCCTATCCTCATCCTCATTCTACTCCTGCCTTTGTAATTTCATTCTGTTAATTAAAATGCAGAGATTCAGGTAACTCATTGCTTTGGGCCAGGGGGTCTCTTTGTTTCCCAAATTGAACATAATGCTCAGACCTGCCTCTAGGATGGTGGCACAGCCAGGAGCTGGATTTGGACTCTGGCCCCCTGGCAGTTTTCTTGGTGACCTTATTAGCCCTCTTTGGCAAGAAGAGATGCTGGTTTTTTTATGCACAAGATTAGAACTGGCCCAAATTAAGGTTTGATTTGAGAAAGGAATTTGTTTTGTCTCTTGCTTTTGCTCACCCAGAACCTGTTGACTCCGTCTTGCCCCCCGCTTCCCCGCTCCCCCCCAAAAAAGTGAGGGAGGAGAGACCACCTAGGGGGTGGGAGGGCTGGAATAGAGATCTTCACTTACAAGTAGAAGAGTTGAACCCAAATTTTGGGTTCACCAAAGTAAATACAGCTTAATTCCTGTGGTCTCTTGACATTTCCAGGGAGCCATCTGGTCAACATTTTTGGTAATTCTGTTTGTGGTAATTCAAAATGATAATAATCAGAGAAACTAACATTTATGCAGTGTTTGCCTTGTACTGAGTTAAGTGCTTTACAAGTATTTAATCTTATTTAATTCTCATAACAATGCCACGAGGGAGGCTCTGCTCTCTTCCCATTTTATAGCTGAGGAAAAGGACTCAGAGAGAGTTCAATGTTTGGCCCAAGGCCATCTAAGCATGCCGAGATTTGAACTGAGACCTGTTTGTCTCCAAAATTTAGGATTGTAACCACAATGCCCAAATGGACAATTTAGTATTAAAAGAACTTTGGAGTTTTAAGGTATCCTGTCTCCCTTGGGTCTTGGTGCCCCCAAAGAGCATGTTTCTATGAACATTGGTGTTGATACTCCCACCACTGAACTCAACCACATGCAAATGGTTTGATAGCCTGTTTAATGAAGGGGTATCTTAAGGACTGCTATTGTAGGCAATCTATCAGGCACAGTTAATGGCCCTACTTAGTTATTTACGCAGAATGTTTTCTCTTCCCACTTCTTTATTTTGCCACTTTTCTTCCTCCCTGCTGCCTCTCCACCCCTAAATCTAACAACTCACCAGAAATCCTGAAAGGGGGTGTGGCTGAGGAATGATCCAGAGCTCTCTAAAAGTCTCTTTGGGCAGATACAGCTTCTAGGAATACAGGGTGTGGGCTGGAGGAATGCTCAGCTGTTGTTATGGAGATGCCCCTCCTAGATGCTGAGACATAGCTCTGTCTGGTCAGTGCCTGGATTTTTCTGGGGCAAGAACCCTAAGGAACTTGCTGGAACTTTACAAATCTGATGGCAACAAATTAGAAGCACATAGGATAACTCATGACCCTCTCATGGGGTAGCCAGGAGGCAATCACTCAGATACCTATGGTTTCTGGGTGCTCATTGAGCTTGCAAACTGAATTTGGGTTCCATATGACCTTGAAGGACTTGGGTTTCAGTGAAATGAAAGTTGAACTGGGTGGGATTCAAGAGATATAAGTTCTTTTCTAGGCTCTGTCCTTGAACTAGTTGGGTAACCTTGGGCAAGTCTCTCAACCTTTTTCATCCTCCATCTTCACAAAAAAGACTTAAAATAGATAATGTCTATGGATATCCCAGACCCACCATTTAATGATTTTAAGTGAGTCACTCAGGATTGCCTGGATGGCCAGTGGTTTGCTGAAGTAGCCCCCAGTTCCTTCTCTGTAGCTGTAGTATATCCTCAAGGTTGGGGTCCAGGGGTTTTAACAATGCTTTGGGCTGCTCTTAGTTCAGCTTTTTTTTTTTTTTGGCATGATTCTGTTTTACATTTGAGGATAGAAGGAGGAGATTGTATTCATGGAGATGATGAGAGTGAACTGTTTTTCATTTTTGAAAGTTCATTGGCTTAATTCAAATATCACACTTCCCAGGGCTGGATGTCTATTTGTAGATATCAAAAGTGATTTCAAATGGCAATTCCTGTCATTAATGATGGGGTGAAAGCCAGGAGAAAAATTAAAGGGGGAGGCAGAATTTTAATTTGTCTGGCAAATGACCTACTCAACACACAATCTCTTGCACACACACAGCTGTCTGTGATGAAGAATGGTCATCGGGGATGCTGGGGAGGAAATTATGAATGTTTTGTGGTCTTGTATCCTTCAGTCCTCTGTGATGAACAATGCTGCAACTTGCTCTTAATTCTTATGCATCTTTTCCTTATTCCTCAAGGGAGTGATTTATTACTATTTTTTTTATCTCTACTGGGAAACCTCGCTTGACTTCATGTCCAGTGTTCTGTAACTGGAGGGACGGAGGATTTGCTTGGATGTTGGTATGCAGAAATCAACCGGAATATTTTAACTGATATTCTTGCAGGATTCCAGTCTGCTTGGCTCTTTGGAGCCCTATCTGATTCCAGGATGTTGTGCTTCCGGACAGATGTGAAGCTCACCTCTCTTGCTACATGCACAGTGAAAAGGGAGCCTAGCCCCTCAGCTTGCATGGGTGGATTTTGGGTGAAGGTAGAACTAGGTACTCAGAAGTTGAGCACCTTTGGGGTCTTGCATGAACTTGATAGTCATGCAAGGGCACATTGCATTGTGTGTGTGTGTGCTCTAACACCTTCTTCCTTTTTCTCTCCCCTTGTCTCCTTTCCCTTTTTCTCTTGTTGAAAATGCTGCCACAGATGTCAGTCAAGGTCCAGGTGAGTCTCTGTGTCTGCACAGCTGCCGTGCACATCCCCCTCTGCCAGACCGTGCATGTTTGACCCTGAGTGAGACCCTTTCCTAGGGATGCTAAGCAGAACTGAAGTCTAAATACATTGCATTTTTATTGATTTAGAGTTAGAAGAAATGCCTTGAATTGATGGATTTGTATTGGTTTTGAAACCAAAGGAATGTGGTTCCCATGCTTATGCTATCATTTACTTCTGATTAATATTTCTGGATGAATAAAAAAAGTGGAAAGTGGGCATTTATTGAAAATATTTTTAAAAGATGTTCTTAAGATATGTATTCTTCAATTTAATGAACATTTTGCTTTGTCCTCCATAAATCTATTTATCTTCTATGGCTTCATGTGATTGACAGTTGAAGATAGCACATACTCAGCATGGAAAATATGATGTGGGTGTAAGAAGGTTTCTTTCTTTTTATTCTAACTAATGGCTTTTCCACAATGAAATTAGCAAATTTTTTTTGGTTATACAACTAATACATGCTCACTGTAAAAAACAACAAACACACTAGATTTTTTTTGTCAATGAACTAATGGAGGAACCATCCTTATGATAATTATGCATTTCTCTTTTTAAATGCATAATCAGCCAGTGTCCTAATTTTAAGCCTTGTGTGTGTAGACTACATCTACATACGTACACAGACATACACAGAACACAGACTCATATGAGAAGATACAACCATTTATAGATAAGAAGTGTCAAATGATTTAGACTGGTTTGGAGATGATTCTAAACTGGCTATTACTTTGAGTTAAGGGGAATAACCCTACCAAATGAGAAGGGAGTATCATCTTTTTTGTTTTTTTAAAGATAATTCCACATATGTTTTCTTGTTTAGTCCTTTCAACATTTAATTCTTATGATATCAATACAAGATAGGTATTGTTACATCCATTTAAAGGTGAAGGAAATTTAGGGCCCAACAGGTTAAGCAGGTTGCCCGAGGTCATAGAGCCCATCAGTGGTAGCAATGGGATTTGAACTTAGGACTTTCTGACTCCAAAGCCCATACACCCTCCATTGGAACACACTGGGTCATGTCACTGAAAATTCTCAGGGATTGAAGATCTGGTAAGTATTTCCTAATGGGTCTATTTATTTTTGCTTAGAGGTAGTGTGACATTTTCATTATTAGCCGACCTCTTTCCAAATAGTTATCCTTAATTATTTTTCAAGTATCTGAAATAATCAACCACACTTAGGAAGAGTTTCTTTCTTATCATTAACTTGTAGGAGATATTATGCAACATAGGAGAATAGTAGAGTCATCCCTAGCTAGTACACAGGGTTTTCCCATCTTTTATCTTCTGTCTACACCCCACCCATTTGAAAATAATAGTTTGGACCAAAGCACAAAACAGCATTTTCCAGGAAGATACCATTAAATTCTCTCTTTCTGCTTGATAATATTTTAGTTAATCAGCAAATTTTTATTGATAGCCTGCTATATACCAGGCACTTTTCCTAGTATTAGGGACAAAAGAGTGAACAAACAGAAGGCTCCCTGTGCTCATGAATCTTTTATCCTAGATGGGGACAGACAATGAAATAAGAAATTATATATAAGGTTGTGCATATGAGAAATACAGAGTTTATTCTTGCATTATTATTTGTTAATTGTTCTATTATTTTCTATACCAACAACTGTGAACCAACTTTCACTGACCCTATATGTATTCATATACACACACATAGATACATATTATGTATAGTATGTGTATATCACATATGTATTGTATCAGGTGGTGGGTGATCAGTGCAGTTCCAAGCATTAAGTCCCAAGCATTACGATGAGGTTTTCTGGGATACTGCAAGGAGGTGAGGGAGTAAGGCCAACATTTCAAGTGCTGTTTGTAAAAGTGCCACTTGCCATAATGCCTTCTCTTCCTGGTTCCCAGCAGAGCTGCAGCCCAGGGTCCCCACGTAGACTTGTGGGGGCTGACATCCAGCCTGTATTCCTCTTGCCAAGCCTGTGCCCATGAGGCTGCCTCTGACTACAGGGCACATTTTTCTAATTCTCACAAAGGCACCGTATTGGTTGTGGGTGAAACAGCCTGGTGGATGAAATGCTGTGGACCCATGGGTTCCCCTCTGTCTCTTCAAAAGGGCAGAGGTCAGTGGTGAGCCTGCCTTAGATAAAAGCATCTATAACTGGCACCATTCTAATTTCACGGCCATTATCTCATTTTATTCTCCAACCACCCTCTGAGGTGTGTCACCTGTGCTCTATTTTTTTGTCGAGGAAGTCGAGGCCAGGAGGTTCAGTGATGTGCTGATGTTACTGAGCTACTGAGCAGCCAGCCAAGAGGAGATTCTAAGTCACACTCTTCCTTCTGCCCTTGAGGTGTCAAGAGCTGACTGCCAATCCTGCCACCCACTGACCCCCTGCTTTTTTGTTGTTTCTGAGCCTGAAGCAAATCATGAGTTCAGAGCCTTCCCTTGTGGCCCTGGATGTGGCAGGAGGCAGCCTGAGCTGCCTCACACTGGTTGAGGTTAGGGGGCAGCCTCCAACCTCTCCAAGCTGCTTGCCAGGCCTCCTGGAGCCAGCAGCGCTGTGGCTCTAAAATGAGAAGCCCTCAGTGGTGCTCTGCTGTTTTCTTCTTCATTTAGGAAGACAGATTTGGGATTTTATGAGCTAATGTAACTGTTTACCCAGGGGCCACTGGAAGACTATAAGGGGATGATTGATTAATGGATTAATTTTACATGTTGAGGAGATTGGTTAGAGGGAACGCTACTGTAAAACACAATCAGAGATGGGGCCTGGCAGGCAACACTTTTCCCAAGGTCTAGGACAGTGATGGCAAACCTATGACACGCGTGTCAGGGGTGACACGCGAACTCATTTTTTGGTTGATTTTTCTTCGTTAAATGGCATTTAAATATATAAAATAAATATCAAAATATAAATCTTTGTTTTACTATGGTTGCAAATATCAAAAAATTTCTATATGTGACACGGCACCAGAGTTAAATTAGGGTTTTTCAAATGCTGACACGCCGAGCTCAAAAGGTTCGCCATCACCGATCTAGGAGGTGGGCTGGGGACTTGGAGAGAGTATCCTGGACACCCAGGAGAAAAGGGCAGGCGATATGTCACTGGACTTTCATGTGGGAAAATACACAGCCCCTCCTTCCAGCCTCTGGGAAGGAGGTGCGGAATCACGAAGTAGCAATAGGCACTTGTGGTGTGCTGACCTGCAGTTCGAGAGGGGCACCCAGCTTTGCCGTCTCCTGCGTATCCTCTAATTTGACCTTTCATATTCACTCCTTTGGGTAGGCATTGCCATCCTCTCTACAGGTGAGGAAAGGAGATTCAAAGAGGGTCAGTAACTGCCCACTGTCGTCAACTACTGGTACAAAACCACGACCTCAGGCTGGTCTGCTTCCAGAGCCTGTGCTCTTTCTCTTTGAAACCCTGGCATTTCCAGGGCCGAGCTGTGGGCGCCTCTTACCCACATTTGCATTCCATGCTCTTCGCATGGTGCACACCACATAGTAGGACCTCAGAAGTGTTGGTTGAGCAGAAAGTGTGGCTGCAAGCACCAGGAGTATTGTGAGTCCTTAGGGTCACAAGGTATGTTGGGCTCAGAGGGTGGCCTGGCCAAGGAGTGCCTCTCTCTGACTTCTCAGCAGAGGAAACTGAGGCCTGGGGAGGGGAAGAGACATCTCCAAGGCCATGGTATCCATTTGTGGCCTGGAAGGGTTTACTGTTTGCCCCTCATCCCACACTTCTGGACCATTGGGACTTGTCATTGGTCTCCCTGGGCTGCCTGTGGGGCAGGAGGGGACAGTCCAAGCTCTGCTGTGCTGTGCCCTGCCCTCAGGCCTCTCCTCTCTACCCAAGTGTTCCAGAATTCTCAGCCAAGGGGAGAGGAAGCTGTTGGAGGTAGGGGTGGGAGTTTGATGAGAGGAGGGATTTGGAGGCAGGGAACAGTGCAGGGGCCTGCGGCTATGAGACCCCTTTCCTACCCCCCAGCTTCTCTCCAGCTGGGAGGGGCTGTTTATGATGCCCCTATGACAGCCTCTCCTCAGAAGGGATGATTTCTCAGGCTCTGCTGCTGATTAGAGCTGGAATTTAAATGAACAACTGTGACCTTGTGGAAGTGCCCTAGTTATTCAGAGGCCCGATGAGGAAATAGGCCTCTTGCTTCAGTCCATCAGAGCCCGGCAAGCGAGGGAGGAGGGGCTCTTGTCTGCCAGGGCCCAGAGGAGGTCTGCGTTGCTGAGAGTTTGGACTGCCTTTGCTCCAGTCTTCCTCTGCCCACTCTTGATCTCTGCCCCCTTCAGTTTAAGTAGTCTCAGGCTGTCCTTGGAGAAGGGACTAATTGTTTGTCCTCACCCCTGCCCTGTCTCCAAGGGGCCACTCAGTCCAGCCTGAGGGACACTTCTAAACCCGAAGTCTGGACGCAGCATCTCACTTGTCTGGCTTGTATTTATGGGCACAAAGGCTTTGCCCTGGACACTTGCTGCTCAGAGGTGACTTACCCACCAAGCAGCATCGACTCACCCAGGAACTTGTTAGAACAGCAGAATCTCAGGCCTCACCCAGACAGACCCCCAGGGGATGCACATTAACTTTTAAGACACACTGACCTGAAATTCCCAGCATCTCCTTGGCTGTACTGAGGAAGGTGCAGTCCACCTTGCTAAAGTCCAATTCCTGGTTTTGCTGGGCACAGCATGAAGTATCTACTTTCTGGGTTGATGGGATGTAGGAAGGAGAAAGAGATTAGGGAAGGGAAAGGGAATGATCATTTATTGACCACTTAGTCTGTGCCAGTCACTGTCCAGGCCCTTTCCAAATACAAGTTTAGGTTGCGAGAGGCAGATAGTTTAGGATAGGGCAGGGCCCACAAGTTGGACTCCCAGGCCAAGTCCAGCCCGCTAACTCATTTCTCATGGCTTAGTGAGGGGTGTGGGCTGTAGGGAAATCCACACTGCTGTGCACCACTGGATTGGAAAGGGGCCTTGGGCTGGGCTCAGCTTCCAGCCAATTTCCAGGCTGGGGCCTGGGAAGACCCCCTGGGCTCCCATAGCAGTTCTTGAGGAAATGTGAGTAAAGGAATTGTGTCTTTAAGGATTTTCTTTTCTGCTCCCAGCCTGCCTCCAGCTTTGGCTAACTCAAGGAAGCAAATAGCTGGGCCTTGGCACCTTTTTCTAGGGTCTTCTAAAATCTCTTGCTTTACTGTCTTGGAAAGGCAGACTTAACTGGGATGCTGCTTATGATTCCATTCTGTTTCCCAGTTCCAGAGGGCAAGGTCAGAGATGGAGCTGGAAAAAATCATTAGAGTTATCCTATAGTCTCAGTGGGATAGTACTGACCTGCCCTGACCCTGTCAAATGTGTGGGGACTGATTTGTTGCTCCAATGATGAGGGGGCATTGGCAGAATTTAGTAGGAAGGGTCAATGAATGCTAGAATGTGGAGGAGGGTCTCATTCAAAGATGTGTTGCTCAAAATGCCACTGGTGAGACCTAAGAGAAACTGTTCTAGACCCATTTTTCCCTTGCACAGGAGGGGAAACTGAGGCCATGGAACTTCCAGATAACTCAGCTAAATCACAAAGCTTATTTATGGCAACCACGGAGCCCCTCCCCATCTGTAGAACTGCCTACGGAGGTCTGGAAAGAATTTGGGATGAGGGGATGGAATGCAATTGAGAGCTAAGGACAGTGGGTGCCCTTGTGGGGACTCTGACCATGGTGGAGGTATCTGAGGATGCCTGGCATGAAAGCTGCTAGTGCTGGTGTTGACGAGAGAAGGGGGGTGAGGTGGAGAGAGGGCCTAGATTTACAGTCTCCTAATAATGACAGCAAGGACTACAAGCTCAAAAAGCCCTTCCCATGTGCCATGAACTGTGCTAAATGCTTTCCATATGTGGCTTCTGGTGATTATCATGGTGATGCTGAGAAGGTAGTTTACAAGTTGGAGGCAGCTATTTTATAGGAAAGAGGCACAGGAAAGTTAACTTGCTCAGAATCCCACAGCTAATAAGAGAGAGAGATGGGATTTAAATCCAGGGTTTAGATTATTGAGAGCATTGTTTTTGCAAACTCTGGTAAGCAGCCAGATCACCTGGAGGGCTAATGAATGAGATCCCAGGGGATTCCAATATGACCAAAGTTGGAGAACCACTGTTTTAAAGAAAAATGAGCCCAAAGGTGAAAGGACTGGCAAGTTTCAGCCTTGACCATTATTTTATACCCTACATACATTAAGGCAGGTTGGGATAAATGATCTCTTTGTCTGGGCTCCCATGGCACTGAGGGCATGGGACTGGTAGAGCCATCATCATAATACACTATAGTCAACTACATATTATTCCCCACATGCTCCTCATTGGCCACTGTGAGCTGCTGAAGGACAGGGAATGTCTTATTCTTTGATAAATTTTCTATGCCTACATCCCCACCACCTGCCATATTATATGTGCTCATGAAGCTTTGTTGTTAAAATCAGCATTTCAGGAATGGAAAGGACCCAAAATTTGTCAAGGCTCTCTCTGTACCTAATTTCTGAATCTCTCCTATAAGAGTTTATTTAGATTTGGCTTGAACCCCTTTAGTCATGAGCAACACATTACTCCTTTAGCCATTCCGTTCCATTCTAACAGCACTGAGTGTTCATAAGTTCTTCATTATTCTGAGTCACTATAGCTTTCACCACCTGTATTGCTTCCAGCCCTTGGAGACACAGAATAGATCTAATTACACTCCCAGTGTTTGAAGACAGGGCTTTTGTCTTTAAGGATTTTCTTTTATAAAGCTTAAAGCATCTCCAGTTTCTTTAGGCATTCTGTACAAAGGTTTTAGTTTTTTATAACCCAGGTCATTGTTCTCTAAAAATGACCTTTTTGGGGGCATTCTTTCCAAAGAAGGATGCCCACATCACATATGGTATTGTGGATATGTCCCAACCAGTTCATTACAGAGTGGTTTCATTACTACCTTTTTTCTAGACTCCCTACATCTATTAATGATGATAGCAAGCACCTTAGCTTTTTTTTAAAATGACTATAGTATTATGTTGAACTGCTGCTAAGCTATCCTCTACCCTTCCTGCACTGTGTAATCAATGGCTTTTTTGATTTAAACTTGGGATCATCCTTTGATTTTGTTCAATTCAGCCCTGGATTTTTAAAATCCAGCATGCCATGATCTATTAGGGTATAGTTCTTTCATCTAGCACATCAGGTGTTTCTTCCTGCTTCATGTCATTAGTGATTGAAGAGCTATTTTAGAGAAGTTCATGACAAGTCGCAGATCAAAGACTTCTTCTTTGGGAAGATTTTTCTAAAAGTCATAATGCTGATCCTTTAACCCTTTGAGTAACAAGCATGACTGCCTTCATCTCTCTTCCTTTTATGCTATTCCCATGTGAGAAAACCCTCCTCCCCCTCTAAAGAGGTGGAATAGATTGGGAAGATGCTGCCAACACTCTTCCTCTACCCTGTGATTATGCCACACAGAATCTGTGGCTGATTCATGGGTGACACTAGAAGAAATACTTTCTGTTCAGTCTAGCTCCTGGGCTGTTAGGGCTTAGAGGTGAGGATGGAACACAGTGGCATCATGGAAGGGCAAACCTAGAGGCTGGACCTGGGTAGCACCTGTCTTGGAGGATTAGCAACAGGCTCTTTTCTGGAAACCATCATCATAATCATTTCAAATATTGAATTCAACCCCAGTACTGTGCAAGGCTTATAGAAAAGCCAAAATCACATATGTAAACAGGTGATCTTCCCGAGTGTGGCTCACGATTGGCATTAGGTGATTCATTGAAGCTTTCTTTAGTGCCTACCCTTTTATGGGTGGTATTAGTTTGAACCATGTAAAATGCTCATTTTGTAGGTAAAAACCAGTCAAATATCAGATGTTTCATATAGCTATTTGACCTCATTGAAGAGCAAGATACTTCATAGAAGCACAGAGTCTTCGAGTTGGATTGGAATTTTGGTAGTTATCTTCCAAAACCCCACTCTGAATCTCTTCTGTGGACCTACTATTCTTGCAGAATGTGCTTGCTCCTTTGTCTCGCAGGTGCAATTTTTAAAATGCTTAATGGCAGCTCTCATGTCCTTATCTAACTCCTTCTTATTTGGTCTGTGTGTAGCACTTCCTTCAGCCATTCAGCATGTGACCTGCTTTGGAGTCCTTACCATTCTGATTATTCTTTGGACACACCTCACCTGGTTCATGCCCCTTCTAATACATTGCACCATTCTCTGAACCAAAAACCCTAGGTTTAGTAGAGTCAGTGCTGAGAAGAGATGGAACTGTTGACTTCTTTTTATTTGCGGGGACTTGAGCGTGTTTTGCTTAAGTGCTGGAGTTTACATTTTTCCTTTAAATTAAATTTTACTTTTGCCTATTCACATTTTTTGG
The DNA here is from genome assembly GCF_000147115.1 of Myotis lucifugus. NCBI lineage: Eukaryota > Metazoa > Chordata > Mammalia > Chiroptera > Vespertilionidae > Myotis > Myotis lucifugus. The sequence continues at coordinate 1,307,248 of NW_005871082.1, forward strand.
ACCCTGATTCTGATAACTAACAAATTAACTATTCCCCTCAGCTTTAGTTCATCACAATAAGACAGCATGCCATGAGTGTTCTCAGGCAAGTTATTGATCAAAATGTTGAACAAGCTCAGGCTCCCCTGCAAGCTACTGATGAACCCGTGGTAGAACAAGGAGACCAAAGTTCACAATGAAGGTCGGGGAATTGCCTGGGAAGGGCTAGTCTGATGCATAATTGTGGAAGAGATAGAGGACCCCACCTCTTCCCTTCAAGCATTCTTCTCTCCAATCCCACCCAATCCCCTGTGCCTTCCCTCCTGCCCTCAATGACCAACTTCCCACACTGCGACTGCATGTCTCTGTCCTTCCTTTACTCTCATGTCCCTGCATCACCCCTATCATTGGAGACAGATATCCATTGGCTTCCTAATGGTCTCACGCATAGGACAGTGACAATGATTGAGGAGCCTGAGTGTGTCTTGTATTCAGATTTCCATTTAATGAAGAAAGTGCCTTAATAACCTCAAGAAATGACCTAGGAAAGGAAAAGAAAAGCTTTATGTTTTAGTAGAATCTGGGGATGGAAATTGAGGTGGGGAAGATGATGGCTGTTTAGAAGAAGCATTCCCCAAGTGCTCCTCATATCATGCTCCACCAGGGTCAGGGATGAAGTCAAATTGATGTCCAGACACTATTTCTGCTCCTGAATTCTCTAAGACACGTGTCTTTCCTTCTCTACCAGTACCAAATTAGACAGAATAGCTAGTGTCATGGTTACCATCACAGCCTGGAGAGCCCATCTGTTGGCTTAGAATCCTCACTTCACCCCTTACTAATAGTGTGACTTTGGCTCTAAGCCTTGCTTTGCTTATCTGTAAAATGGAAATTATAGCAATGTCTATCCCATAGAGTGATGTTTAATGAGATGACACATAGCCATGCCTTGCCTATAGTACACAGTCAACAAATATTATTACTGTTAGAATTCTTGCCAAGTTAACTGAATTTCCTCTCTTTTAAGTGCTTAAAATGCTAAGACATGTGTTTCTTCTTCCCCCTTCTCTCTTTTCCAAATTCCCGGTCACCCTACAGAAGTGGTCACTTGTGGCTTCTCTCTTTCTCAGGCTCCACCCTCTATCACCCTCACTAGCCCCTTAGTTCCTCCAGAATGAATGTTTTCATTACCTTCTGATTTTTCATAATTACTCTTTTCAAAAGTCCTTGTGGCTTCATAAGAATTCAACATTGGCACTTGGCACTTGCTGTAATTAGTGACATTTAATTTCTCTATTTCAGTGTGGAGAAAGAGATGATATATGTAGATTTTATACTGGCATAAAAGTTACCCTGAGAGTGAATGAAAGAAAAGCCTTGGCAGATAACTTGCTTTTTTTTTTTTTACCCCTGAATCTATATTTTCCTCATGAGTGACTTCCTTCCTCCCCTGAATTACTTTCCCCCATTCCCCAGCCAGAGTGAAGGAAGGATGGATTGAAAATTATCTGAGGTGAGTGGGATAGTATAGGTTTGAGGGGGAGACAGTATTAGCTTACATGATGAAGGCCTTCACCTTCTGGCCTGGTCCCTAAACATTGCATCTTCCTCTTTCCTGTTTCAGTAAATGGCTCCTATTCTCTGCATTAGTCATTACCATGACAGGCTTCATGATGGCCACAGCCACTTACAAATGGCTTTGCTTTCATAGCCATTTCCATTCTCCCAAGCTGCAAAAGCAACTAGCTCCATGGGGGTTTTCCCCAAGGATATCATGCAATTTAGAAGGCCATAGGTATATTTTGTATAAACTTTACATATGATTTACAGTCTGTTCTAAGGCAATTTCAACTTTGTATGTCTTACCTACTGGTGAGCTTTTCCTCCTCTTGTTCTTATATGTACCCTGAGAATCTGTGCACCACATAAATAGACACAGAGGGGTGGAATATAGCTCTGGAAAGAGTGAGGGGAAGGGTAAAAAACAGCAGACATCTTGAGATCCAGAATGGCCCCTAGATCCAGTTAGGGTGTGACATTTAGATAGATACTTCAGTTGCTTTCTAATTTTTTGCAATTATTTTTTTAAAAAGTGTTTTGGAATAGAAGGGGGCTAGCAACAGAATTTTAGAAAAGACCTGGAGTCTCTAGAATTCTTGGTTTCCAGTTCTTAAACCCACAGCTATGACGATAGGTCAAATTGATGAATTTGTACATGAGATGATATTGATGTAAAAACTCTTGAAAGTGGAATAAAATTCCCTTCTCAAAAAGCAAAATAAAACTCAAGCTGTGTTATGGTTACTCGGTTTCTCTGCTCCCTCATGATGTTTCCCATATATTCCTGCTGTATATTCCTCTTCATGTTCTTTTTTGCTTTATTGCCTGCAACACCAGAGTTTTGACATCAGGATCCCTGATCTGCATTCTTGGCCTAATATTTCTATTTAAGATTTTTATAAGTTGAATAATATGAACATTTGATTCCAGTTGCAATGCTGCCACTACATATGTAGCTTAATAAAACCTGCTAAGTACATATTTGAATTTTAAAGACACAGGTGGTGGGTTATTTGCATTTTAAAAGGATTCTTCCTCTTGCAAAAGGATCCACTGCAGGGTTCCATTAAATATCCAATGCCTCTTTATCCAATACTGCATTTATCATAAAATTTACTTGAACAAAATTTGAATTATATGCCACTTCAAGGGGTAGCTCTCTCAAGTTCTAGTAAGTATGGCAATCACTTGGGCAAACCATTTCACATTCAGATTTTCCCTCCACCTCCTCCCCAAGATTCTGATTTATTAGATTTGGGGTGCAGCCCAGATATTCACTGTTAATAAGCATCCCCATGTGATTGATGAAGGTGGCCAGTAAAATACACTTTGGGAAATACTACTTTAAAGAAACACATGTGTAGCCCCTAAATGGGGCCCCACTGTAGGAGCTTCTCCAGGGCTTTGACTACTCTCTGACTACCAAGTGTCCTGCTTACTCTTCATTTGGTAAATTTCTGAAATATCTATTTGGGTCAGAGAAAGACTAACCCACCACCTCTCTTCTACTCACTCCTTCTCCCAGCTGCCAATCATCTTTACTCACAGGTACAAAATGTTTGTACTTTCATTTTTAAACTAAAAGAATATTAATCTTACAGCTTTATTGAGATAAAATTAACATATTATGCCATGTGAGTTTAAGGTATACATGCTGGTTTCATACATTTATAAACTGCAAACTGATTACCACCATAGCATTAGCTAACACCTCCATCCCATCCCATAATTACGATTTCTTTTTGTGGTGAGAACATTTAAGTTTCAAGTCTATAATACAATATTATTCTTCCTACATTTTTAACTTTCTGTTTCACTCTTAGGTATCTCCTTGAATCTTCCTTATTCTCATTTCTCAGTGTTTACAACCCTCCTGTGAATAGTCACCTACTGAATTTACATACCTATTCTGTTCCCCTTCACCTTTCTACATACTCCACCTGCCTTTCCCAGACCCTCCCCCTTAGTACTCTTGGTCTGGATGCTGAAGGCGATGGCTTGGTCCAGAAATATCAGACATTTTTGAAATGGTGACTTCTGCCAAAGTTTCCCTTAGCCAAATCCAGGGCCCGTTGTTCTCTCTCTCTACTATCCCCTCCAAATAAAAGACCAAAAATTAATTTTTTACAAACAAAACAAATCATGAGAATGACTTGCTTTGGCATGATTCCATTCTTTCATGGATATTAATCCTAGGGCTCGAGAAATGAATGCCAGAAATATGCACTTAAAATATGGTTATAGTTTAATAAAATTTGTTTAAAAAAATAGACTCCATGACATTTATGGCATATGTATCTATCTATGTATTTAATATACCATTGATCTTTTAAAAGTCAGTTGCTTGACCCGTATTTTGCCTCTGATTACTTTTCTAAATTGCTAGTAATCTCCAAAAAACATTTAGAGATTTCCATACTTCAGAGATTTTTCTCCTTTATTAATCCCATATATCCCTAAATTTCACTCTGGGTAAAGGTTCTCTGGGGTGATCTGGATTTTGTCAAATATCTCCAGTAATAATAAAAGCCATGGATGAGCAACTAACTGGTACAGTTGCTTACTGGTTGGAAATCTTTTCTTGTAACTGATTTATCAGAGCTTGTACTTCCCTTGAAGTAATGAGCTCTTAATAACCTTGTTTGACTTCCATGAGAACATAGCCAGAGGTTGTGCTCTTTGTGTATTGGGATTGTGGTCCCTCTTTAACCCATTCAGTGCTGGGCTGGACCTCCCTGATCACGGGTGAGGGACTTTCCAGGAGAAGATGGTGGTGGAGAAGCAGAGGAGGGTGTGGCTGTCACTGAGCTAAGAAGAGGGCAATAGGGGACAGCAGAACATTGTTTCCTGTTGTCTATGCAGCTCTTGCAAGCAGGAGCTCATTTGGTGTGTTCAGTGTCATTCAGTTTTTATAGAAAAGAATACTGTATCTCAAATGAAAAAAAGTTGGATGGTTATCTCTGGATGGTGAGATTATAACTAATGTTTTTCTTTTCTGAATTTTCCAAAGTTTCTACAGTGACCATGTATTACTATTAAAAGTAATTTAAAAGAAAGAAACCTATTTTGCCTGGCATCTGGAGTCTCTTTGCCAAGGGACCTCAGCGTTAATAGATTTATCTCAGATCCTGCCTATGGCAGGAAGCAGTGTGGGAGTTCTCGTGAATGAGGCCCAGAACAGCTCAGCAAACGGAAGCCTGTCTTAGGCTGCAGAGCCAGCCTTTCTGCCCAGCAGCAGGAAGGCGGGCCTTAGTTTCTCTGCATGCTCTGGAGTGTGTGTGCCACCCCTCCCTCCACTCAAGAATTAAGAGAAGATTGCATTGCATTGCATTTGGAATTCTAACTTTGTCTTCTTTCTTTTTTCCTTCTCCTTCCCCTCTCCAACTCCCCCTTTCCCATCTTCTCTTTCCTCAAGGCCTCTCCCATCTCATGATGAGTGAACAAGGTAGGTGTGTTTTGCTTGTGGTGCTACAGCTGCCCCAATCGCTTGCCTTTGTGCCTTTGGCTGGTGGCTCGGACCCTCATCATCGCTGCAGGCCATTTGCTGCCTGCTCTTCCCATCCGGGCCAGGCTGGCAGCAGAGCCCCTTGTGGTGGGAGCACCTTTCCGGATGCATCCTGGTTTCCCACCCCCATCGTCTCCTTGGCTTTGCCATTCTGCACATTTGTCACCGGGGCGCTGGCCCTGCAGGGCTGCCTCTGAGAGGGAAGCATGAAACAAGGCATGACGGTGTCGGTAATGGGGGTGAATGAAGCTAATTTCAGAGCAGCAGAGCGGTTAACTTCCTCCTGCTCCTCCCCACGCCCCATGCTGGGGTTGGGGGAGAGGAGCTGGGCTTCTCCCAGAATTCCACCCTGAGTAAGGTTTGCTTTCTGCCTTCCCCTCCATCCCCACTGCCCTTTGTAATGACTTTCAGCCCCTCGTGGTGAAAGGCAGCCTTGGGGGTTGACTGTTTTCAGTTTTGTATAAAAGCAAAAACCACCAAGAGAACATGCTAATGTCCTCGTGGCAGGATTCTAACTCATTATACACCCTGAAGAAAACTGCATATAAAGATCTGTGAATTCAGCATCTGCAACCTAAAATATTCAAATATGCAGGGAATGAACTGTGCAGGAAATTCAGCTCAGCTAAGCACAGGGTGGGCTGTGAATGAAGCCTTTTTCTCCTAAATAAAAATTTTCCACATTATCAGCCTAAATCAGGATTTGAGAACTAAGCCTACTTAAAATTGTCTTTTCCTTTGCTGTTCAATTGCCACCATTGTGTTCCTTCTGAGACTTGGGATGATTGCAAGATTGGGCTACCTGCCTTGCCCTGACACGAAAAGGCTGTACTTTAATCTCTTTTCTGTCCCCTCCCCCCCACCTCAAATACACATGGGGCTCAGTGCCCATTTTGGAGGACCAAAGAAAAGGGGAAGGAAGGATACTTCCTTGTTCTGTTTTTCTTCATCTCTTGACAAAGGTGGGGCAGCACTGAAGGGCTTCTCTACCTTTCCTCCCACCCTTACTTCCTTACATTGGATCCATCAGATAGTGCTGCCACAAAGGGGAGTCTGATCAGATCAAGGAACCACCCAGGGCTGAGAAAAAATTTTTATGGTGTCCAGGAAGCTGCAGAGGTGGGCAGTGGAGGGCATCCTAAATGATAAGGCAGGTTGAGAAGGAAGCACACTTTCCCAATACAAGTGCATCCTCCAGACATGAGCAAGATCCATGATGTGGACTCCGGACTTTTCAATGAAGACACTGTCTGGTATAGAGCAGGTGTCAAAGAGCAGAGCTGGAGGGAGGAGGTCACGTGAATTTTCAGGTGTTACATGGAGCTCTGGAAGAGGATGGCATGAAGCCTCTCTATTCTTGTAGGTGACGTTACCTGCCTATAAGGCAAAGTTATCTACCAACAGCAGGTCACTATGAAATGGGTATGAGTGGGGGATTTACTGAAGTTGACCTAGTGGCCAGGCAGTTTGAGAAAGTTAAGCACAAATCTACCAAGTGGGTGGATCTGAGCTCTATGAATTGCTAGAATTCTCTGGCCCAATTTTGATAAGTTACACTAGAAAAAGTAGGCCCTCAGAGTCCTGATGAGAAGACCCCCTTTTATATTCTCTCACAGGTGATCCCAGTTGCCCTTTAGGGGTCCTCCCAGCTTTTATAGTGGCTTAGAGTCTGAGTGCATCTTATGGCTGATGCCATAGGATGGAATCTAGGCAGATGGGACAGGCTGGTGGGGACTTCTTTAACCTTAGTTAGGCTTGTTTCAGACCCACTAATGCAGCACAGGTATTTTGGAGGGCTAACTCCCAACGATGGTATGAAAAGCATGTGGAGAACTTCTATTGCAAACCTTGCCTGATTTCCATTCACTACTGAGCTTCTCTTGGGCACCCAGATTGATGTGTGCATGAGTAAAGAACTCAGGCACACCCCGGTGCACATAGTCGGGGGGTTAAGTCAGGTATCTTCTAGGAAAAGAGTCTTTAGGCAGTAAAATAGTGACAGACACGAATATTGTGAATTCCTCTTTAGAGAGGCTTTCACGAAAGGAAGCAGAATTCTTCTGGGGGGCAGTGCCTCTGAGATTTTAAGTTGCAATCTGGCAGTTTAATCTGCTTTTTAGAAGGTCCTTTAACTACTTTCCTCCTCCTCTAATTTCCCCCCCATTTCCCAGCCTCTCGTCTGTGCTCGCCCTGTGATGGTTAACTAAGAAACCAATTCTACTTCCCACCAATACTCCTTTCCTTGTCCTTGTCCTTATCCATTCAACATGAAAGAGATTTCTGGTTGGTACCCTTGGAATCTCCAGACTTTGTTTTTGATGTGCATAAATATGTGTGGAAATACTGACATATGTTGTGTGTGCACCCTCCATACATGTATGTTACACTCTTGATCCTCATGATCCTGTTAATGTTGGGAAAATACAGCAGAACTCAGCTTCTCTGAGACTTTCCCTGGCCAATTTTAGATTGGTTAAGTGTGTGCGATTTCACATACATGTGGCATGGGATTTCACATACATGTGGCTGTGCAGTGCTTGTGCATGAAAATGTGGTCCTGTTTCCAAGGATGGGACAAGGGATACTAATTGGAGAAAGCTTAAACATGCCACAGATGGAAGCAGGTCCCACTGTTATGGCTTGTTTAAGCATCACATTATGGATTTGTTTTGTGCTGCCTTCTCAGAATGTTGTTGTGCTGTTGCTGTTACTGTTGTGGGGTTTTGTTATGTGTGTTACATTTCTTTGTCTGTTTGCAGTGTCCTGATGTTTTACTCTCGCTGCTCTCTCTCTCTCTCTTGCCTCCTCCATGGTGGACACCATGCTTCCTCTACTTAATTGGACCTTCCACTTCATTTCTGTAGGTAGAAGTAAAGGTAGTGATCATTTTATTTTTATCATTATAATAATCAATCTGCCTTCTGAAATATTCATGTATCCAAGGGGAATTGTTGATTCTGATGAATACAGTCCAAATGATAACTTAGTGCTTTTAACAACTAAAAAACAAAACAAAAAAACACAAAGCCAGTGCTATCATTTCCCTTCCATGCACTTCATGTTGGATGTTTGGGGAAGGTTCCCAGTTGGCCCAATTCCTGTTAAATCCAGGAGACATATCTATTATGGTGTCCTGGTTCTCGAAGGAATGGGGGACTCTGAAAGTGGTTGTGCAGTGTGAGGAAGACATAGTCTACTTAATGCAGGATATTCTACGAATCCCTCCCAATAAACGTAATGGAGGGAACAGGGAGATGTGAAATGATGTACCATTGTTTCCATTACTGCTGAATTTGGGGATAACATCAGTGAGGGAACGATGCTACATAAGAAAGAGAAGAGGGTTGGTGAATAGCTTGAAATATTATCTAATGTAAAATCTGGGGATACTTATTTTTTGCCTGTATTTTGGGGAGTGGAAATTTTCTGATGGGGTGATGAGCTAAGATTGGTGGGACTGAGATTGTAGAAGAACACAGGAGAGGCAATGCATCGTAAGGAGAAAGAGATAATACTGGATTTGAACTCACAGAGCACACCGTTTGCAAGGTAGGCAGTGTGTGTGTGTTGTGTGTGTGTGTGTGTGTGTGTGTGTGTGTGATGGGGGAGAAAGGAGAGGCGCTGAGCAGGCGGCTGCCCTAATGCCCTGATGTGCCTTTCGGCACTTCCTACCTTGGGTAGCACAGCTCACTCATCCATTCCTAATCAAAGCTGTCAGAGACCTGAGCCCAGAGCACCTGGATCGCCAGCTCAAATTGGATTAGCTGTTCAGAAGAGAAAGGAGAAGTTAATTGATACATTATAAATATGTATCTGGATTGGTTCGCCCCTCTTCCTGCCTGACTCTGCAGCCCCCGTGTCTGCAAAGCTGGGTGCGCCTGCTTCCTGCCAAGATTGGCTGATAAGAGAAGTTGAAAATGTGAATTCTGGCGTGAGGATGTTGAAGAAAGAGGGGTTGACAGGTTATTGAGCATGCTGATTTGATGACTAGTCTGTGGACTTTTACCTCAGAAGCAGCTCAGTCCTTTCACTTTGGGTTAGTTGACTGACTGCTCCTTTTATGCGAGTCATGGCTGGGTTCATTCTCAGAAATCTGTCGTGGGGACCCTTGCCCCAACTTGAGCTTGGTACCTTTTGAAAGGAGGTGAGAAAGGGGGACGAGGAAGAGCAATAATAGTCGAAAGGGTACATCTGGCTGTAACCCCCACTTCTCTACTCTGCTCAACCCGAGGCTGCCAGGATGTCCTCATAGGCAAAGCCACCTCACTTGCCCAGGACTCAACCTTTCCGAAGCACATGGAGCTGTGGCACCTGCCCCTCCTCCCATGGCTTCTCTGAGACCACATGAGAGTCAGTCTCCCTTCCTCCTCCCCACACTCACTCCATCTCTCTCGTTTTATTTCTCTAATCACCTAAAGCATCCCATAAGATAGATGTGTTTCGTGGTTTTAGGCTTTGCACATGGGGATCTTATTTACTTTCTCTGGCTGCTGTTGCTGACCTTGATTATTTCCCATGTGCCATTCATTGTGTCTTGTGCTCAGGTGCCTTGTCACACTGAATCCTTACAACCATTTTATGAGGTAGGCTTTACGGATAAGTAGAACAAACTGGAGAGAGGTTAATAACTGAAGTCAGATGGCTAATAAAGTCAGATGGCTAATAAATGGAAAAGAAACCCAGAATCTGAGCCCCTAACCACACTATATGGCCTCTCTTGGACCCTTTAAGACCCAAGCCTCCTAGGTCCACCTGACTTTGTGCTTCTGTTATAAAGTACATATGCCAAGCTGCCTTGAAACAGAATTACTCATGTGTTTCAGTCACCCCCCACCTCCCTAAAGGACAGAGGCCGAGTCTTGGCCATCTGTCACCCACACCACCCTTAGATCAGTACTTTGTCCAGAGTTCTATACCAACCTCTGCCTCTTGCCGCTACCCTTATCACCCCAACCTACTGAGCAAAGGAGCCCCCAGGGTCATGGAGTGAGGCCAGATGTTCTGGCTCCAGTCCCCTCCTCCACCCAGGCCTCGCTTGGCTTGTGTGTACAAGTGACAGAGAGAAATGGTCACTGATTTCCCCAGAATGAAAGTGGAAAGGTCTTTGGATTTATTCTTAGCAGCTTGTCAGAGAAAAGAGTGCCTCAGATTCTGTCATTGTTTAAAGCTATCATGAAGCAGTAAACTTGCATTGGGAAGAATTGTGAAATTCACAGCATATTTAGGCTACAATGATAAGCACCACATTGACAAGACCATTGGGTTGCATTGAGCCAAAAACAAATGTGACTTTACCCAAAAGTGGCTGACCAAAGGAGTTATTCAACAGCCAGCCGTGGTCAGCTTTTTTTTTAATCTGATTTTTTTCAGCCTGTGTTTAAGTGTCTAGAGCAGCCGTGGGCAAACTACGGCCCGCAGGCCGGATCCGGCCCATTTGAAATGAATAAAACTAAAAAAACAAAGACCGTACCCTTTTATGTAATGATGTTTACTTTGAATTTATATTAGTTCACACAAACACTCCATCCATGCTTTTGTTCCGGCCCTCCGGTCCAGTTTAAGAACCCATTGTGGCCCTCGAGTCAAAAAGTTTGCCCACTCCTGGTCTAGAGTGTGCTTTGACCTCCCTGCCCCTTTTCTTGTTAATTTGGGGATTGCCCATTCTGGGTTGGGTTACCAAATAATTTCCCTTGAAACTGAACTTGGAGTAGGTGTTGAAGACTCAAATGTCTTCAGGGGCCTAATAGGTATCATCAAAGAGCAGATCCCATCCTAAGAAAAATCCTAGTGTAAGAGAAACAGTAGGGAATGGTGGGAACTGTGGCAAAGTGGAGAGCAGAAAGCTTGTCAAAGGCAACAGCCTCTACTCTGCTCCAGCTGATTGCTGCCATGCCAGAACGCATGCCCAATGTCACCAGGTCCTCAAGAGAAGCCCAGAATTGGATTTTAAAAATAAAAACATCAGCTCATAGCATTTTTCTGTCTCTATATGCATATATAAATACACACATACACACATGCACACACATGCACACACATGCGTGTGCACATACACACAAATGGTTTGGCCCATGAACCACAAGTTTTTGCCCTTTGGCTTGAGGAGAAGGGCGATGTAAAATATTCCTCCAAGATTTCTGGTGGAATGTCAATAGTGGGAGGTAGTCGCTGGGGCATGCTTGATTAATTTTCTCTTTGCTCATAGCAGTGGTCAGGACACCAGGGATCTGTTCTGTCTCTGCCATTAATGCCAAGGAACCTGATCCATGTGTTGGGTGAAAGTTTTGTAAAGAAAGGGAAGGTATGAGAATGTTGAGAATGACCAGCAAGAGAAGTAACTGACAATTGCCAAGAACTGGCATGATGTTTGAATAGTAAGGGTGGCTGGGGGCATTTAATTCCTTTTTCTTTTGCTCTACGAAACTCTCTATTTACTGGACTAGTTAGTGTTGAACCTGAGATCTACTTTAATCCTTCAGAATTTAGAAACCCCTTCTGATTTATTTATTGTAGTTTTCCCCATGTGGATTTGACCATTGGCTGTCCAATACTGAACTAGTCAACATTGGCCATATGGGAAAGAGATAATCAAGCTACATGAACTTGAACATGATTTCATGTAGATTGTATTTTGCTGGTAATGACATTTAAAAAGCTGATTTGAGGAGTTGACCCCCCTCTTGTCCCTGCTAGGACTTGAGAGCCCTGCAAATAAGTTACTGCTTTGATAGCCAACTGTTTATGCAAATTAGTAAATGCAATGCCAGTTACTAATTATGAAAATAAACTCATCTGTGCTCTATAAATATCCAATTATAATGAAATAGGGGCAATATTACATTTCCATCTCTTGCCTCATCTGTTTTTCACCCACCACTGATTTGTCCTCTTGACAATGAATAAATTCACTTTGTTTCTTAAAGAAGCCTGTTTTCCATGTTTTCCCCCCCTCCTTCTAATGTTTTGAAAGTCTGCAGGGGGAAAATAGATTTATTTTAAACATAAGTATAATTGCCCGATTTTATCAACTGTGTTTTTGACAGTGATGTTTCTAAAATGGTGCTTTAAAAATATGAAAAGTGTTCTTTCTCCTTTTCCTCGTTTAGAAATTTTTATTGGACACCAAAGACATGTTTTTTAGAACAGTTGTTTCTTAGAACATTTTTTAAAAAAATGTGTGAATGTGAAGAGTAGATTTATTAATAAAATGTACTATGGATCAATGGATGTTTCAATTAAATTCTAGTTGACAATATATAAAGGAAAACATTTCTCAGATTTCTAAGCACCATATTTATTTCCAATGCAATTATCATTTGGATTTATTGATTACACACAGAATATATATATATAACTTTTTTCTCAAGGGTGAATAGTGATCTCCTTGCACAGACTCTTACAGGAGCTATACTTTTCAACTGTAGATTTCTATGTACACATATAAATTTTGATAGCACCTACAGGTAAAGGATGTTTTGGATTAGATTGTATTATCCTTATGACACATCTCATTTATAAAGAATTGAAAACATTAGCATGATGGAAAAGTATTTAATAGGAGAACAAACCAAGTGTATTTCCTTATGTGCTGAGGCTTGTTTACACCATGGTCTGCTTCTCAGGTATGCAGGACGGTGGATGTGTATCTGGGTATAGGTACAGTTTGTCCAAATACATATTCATAGGTTTACACTGGTTGAGTATGTTTTCATGTGTGGCTTCCATCTGTAGTGTCCTGGAAATAATACATTCTGGGGTGATATGCATCTGAATTCAGCAGACCATCGGCTTTCACATTAGAAAGCAATGTTTACTCAGCATTGGACAAATATTGACAGAGAGCCAAGTGCTAGGTGTTCAGGACACAGGCTGACCAAGCAATGATGAACCGGCCTTCTAACACCTTGCTGACAGTTCATAGGAGTCTGGCAATGGCTTTCAAATAGCGCAACCACCTCTCCTTCTAAAGTCTCAGCTAAGTTCTGTTTTCAACGTATTAGTATGTATGCAGTTTTAAAATTAATTGTATTAATTTATTTTACAGAGAAACTATCAGGTAATAATTCAGTTAGTCAAATCACTCACCCTTTCAATTCTCAGAAAAGAGAATATGCTTTGTGTGTAAACATGCAGGGAAGTTTTCATTTATTTGTTCACTTATTTGTTTGTTTATTGAGGGCTAACACACACTGTGTAAAGCATATAAAATCCACACACATAAGCGGGCAGCTTAAAGATTTGTAACCTATATATACCCATGCATCCAGATTGAGGTATGCAGTGTACCCATCACCCCCATGAGGTTCTGCCATGTCCCTTTCTGTCATTTGTTTTTGATAAATACATTTATTCTCCCCACAAAGCAGTGTGTATCCATGTAGTAATCAGCAGGCAGATACCAGATCGGTTTCATTTTCAGCGATAGGATTAACTTCAAGGGAGACAGAAGCATTGTAGGGTCCATTGTGTGTGAACAGAGGCAAAAATTGTGCCCTTTGGTACGGTGTAGCTTGGTCCTGTTTTTGAAGATGTTCAGGTTTCCCTCTGCACAAAGAGAATACCTAATTGATATCATTGGGTTTCTCTCTCTCTCTTTTTTTTTCCTAAGGCATTTAGTGGCAAGTAGAACAGCAGAAGTAGAAAAGACCATATGCTTTGTAAAAAGCCAGACTAATAACACTTTCTGATGGACGTCTGATTTTAAAAGTGCCGCATCTTTCATTAAAATTTACATGCAAAGTAAGGGCAGGCGTGGTGACATGAAAGCTAATGCAACTTCCACATCTTGACATAATAACAATCACAAGAAACTGGAGATCCCAGATGGCAGCTTGGCCTTTGCCATCCTTTTAATAAGCTACTAAACTGCTAATTATTTCACTCTTTTGGGCAAGTTAATTTACTGTTGACTCTTAAAGAGATATTGCTCTTTTTCACCACACGCCATAAAAAACAGAGCCCTTTCACCTGGAGCTGTGACAAATGCTTCTGTGCAGGTTGGAAGCGTTCCAGCCGATTGTAACAATGACAGCAAGTATTGGGGTGGAACATGTTGCTTAGTAAACAGTGGTTTTTTTTGTGTGTGGATTTTTTTATATAGGAAAATTTAAAAAATTCATTTGGCTTCGGATCCTGTGTGTGTGTGTGTGTGTGTGTGTGTGTGTGTGTAAGAGCAATAGATCAATACAGGGAGAAGATTTGAAATTTGGAGCCTATTTAAGAGTGAAAGAACAGCTGCCTTTGAAATGGCTGCTAATTTGGACAATTAATGCTGTTTTGTGAGTGTGTTATTTTCTGTGATCGCGGTTACGAGGGATGATGGCGTGTAATAGCTCGTTTCCTAGGCTTTATGGTAATGTAGCATAGTAAAGACCCCAGGGCTGGAAGAGAACCAGGTCTCGTGTTGTGGAGCCCTTTTAGGTGAAAGCCTGCTTTTTCCTCCCTGTACTTTGACTTCCTCGGGATGATTTTATATTTTAGCACAGACACAGATGATTAAATGAGGGATGTACAAGTGGGCTTGGCTGCATCAGGAGTGGGTGTTGGGAAAAGAACCTTATTTGCAATGAGCTGACTGACAATCAAAATATTTACTTAAAGATAAGCTAATGACGCTGCCTTACAAATGACTGCAGATCCATTACTGAAATGAGAATCAATACTTTGTCTTGATACTATCCAAGAATAAACGAAAAACCTCAAGTACTAGAGTGTATGTGTGTGTGTATTACACTTCTCCCAGGACAAGATACAATGTGTATCAAACAACAAAGGTAGGAAAAGCTCTGGACCCATTTTCTTGAAATACTTAAACTGAACTTGGTGTTGCTACTGTGATCAGTTGCTCCTTGATGTTGCTGTTAATAGTTACTAAATGGCTTAAAACATGCATTGAAAAGCACATTCTCCAATTATTGGTGGTATCTCTGAACATGAAATCGATAATGTGAGTTTTGTAGTCCAGTGTCATATCTTGTGTGCTATGCAGTTGATGGGAGGACTGTGGAGCTCAAATACTAACCATTGGCTTATCATTCAAGTCTAGAGGAACTGGAGAGGTTTTTAATGTTATATTGCTTTAAAACTAATGTATCATCTGGTTTCAAAATGGCCCCAAGGAAAAATATAAATGAGGGTGAATTTAGAGAAGTTTGTCATCTTTCAGAAACTGATATTATATAGTGTGTTCAGCCAGATTGCCATCTTCTGAATGAATTTTGAGAAATGCTAATAATGTTTCAAGAAAAAACAAGTACTGGGAAAAGTAAGTCCTCAAAACACACGTTTAAAACAAATTAAACAGATTTTTAAACCATAGGATCGCTCAGAACCTTTGTTATGACAATGCAAATTATGAATCTCTATGGAAGAAAATGTAGTTGTCAAAGTTACCCACATTTATTTCACGTGAAGCACCCCCCCCTTTTTTTTTGTACTTTACATCTTGGATGAGAATAGCTGGAATTAAAACTAGTGATCAGTTGAGAGATTTTGGACAAGATAATTCTGAAATCTTCTCCAAGTCCAATATAAGTTGTAATGTCTGTAGAATTTGAAAGAGGCTTTTGGATTGCCTTCACTCAAGAATCCTTTTAATTACATTTTCTGTGTTGATTGGGAGTAGTTTTTTAGATGGGTTAGTTTCAATGGGGAAATTAGTGCTTCCTGGTAAAATGCGTAACACAGATGTTAAAAGAACTGCGGTTTTAAAGACACTAGTCTTGTTGAAACACTTCCAGTTTGTATTACCTAAGTACTTAAACGGATATCCCATAGAGTGTATGCAAGCAATGCTTGGGAAAATGGCCTGCGGAACTCTAGGAAGAGCTGATCTCAGCTGATCTCAGCTGAAGATGAGAAAAGCACTAGGAACTTTAAGTCTTATTTGCTTAGAATTTGGGAGCAGCCATTGTGATCACTCCTCCACTGTCTGCCTAAGGGCATTCATTCTATCGCTCTGGGAGTTTGGCTCTCACTGGCTTTTCTTCCGGACAGTGAACATGTAGGTGAAATAAATTCCTCCTGGAAAGAATTACTTGTGCTTTGTTTAGAAATCATTGGCTCAGCTGAGGATTTTGTGGGCTCTCTCTTTGCAAGGCCGAGGACTTTGTCCTATTTATGTGCTGTTCCTTCAGCATGAAGTGGTAGCCATTGATCCATCTGTAGTAGACCATTTGCTTGGGGCTATTAATCTGGTCTCTGGAGATGTAGTTTGCTGAGCCAGCCATACTCTCCCTCATTTTCCCAAGTGACCAATAACAGTCATTTACAAAGGCCTTGGGCAGAATTGTTATGGGTGAGGTTCCGAGTTCTAAAGGAATTGTTGCATGTGGCAATTGAGCCTGGAAAACCGGATATCCAGGTGTGAATTACTAGAATGCACGGTCAGAGTTGGGGAATAATTAGAGCGCTGAGATAAATGACAGAAGAGGTTGTTCAGGGTGCATGGTGGATGAAAGCACTGATATTAGTGCCTGACACTTACAAGCATTGTAACCTTGTTCAGCCTCATTATCCTAGTAAGTAAAATGGGAACAGTAATACTACCCACTTCGTAGGGCTACTGGGAGGAACCATTGAGACAACGTATATGAAAGGCTCTTGTTAGAACTTAGATTTACTATAAAGAAATGTTAGTTATTACCATAAATACATCTTGTCAATATTACCAGAGGTCTGGGAACTTTGAACAAAGTAACCCTTTTGCGTTTCCATGTCTTCTACCTGTAAAATGCCTACATGGTAGGTTTGTCTGGGCATTAATTGATATCATGCCGGTGAATGTGCTGTGCAAATTAAAATGGCACAATACGACACTAAGGAATATAAGGTCCGTAAAATCAGGGGCGACATCTGTGTTATTCACCATGGTATCTCCAGTGCCTATAACAGTGCCTGCCTCAGAGTGGAAATGGCTCAGTACATGCTTGTTGAATGGGCACTAGGACTCACTGAGCCAATAACTCTTAGTGGAGTTCAGTAACACTGACAGCCCGAGCCTCCCCGAAATCCCATTATACTTTGAGTAGAAAGGCTTTAGGCACCTCTATTGCAAGAGGGAACAATTGGCCTCTTCCTTCAGAGTCTCCCACAATAACCAAAAGTAATCCTGATAAAACCTGTTTGTTCTTTAGGTCTTTGATGGATGTCTTTGCTCTTTTTGTGTGCACAAAGAGCTCTGGGATTTCCTTATATTACTTGATGAAACTATATGAACCATGCAGATAACACAAATATTGAACTCAGAGTTCTGTTTTAAAAAGTGCTGATTTGCTTCCCCAAACCTCAGAAGTATATTAACTTAAGAGCTCAAAGAGAACTTAGAATTCCATTAGTCCAGGGTTGGGGAATGTCCAGCCCGTGGGCAGTCTAAGGCCTGCAAAATCATTTGGTCTGGCCCTGCCAAGGCATTAGGGGTGAGTTAATTCAATGTTTGACCAAATAGAGCAGGCTAATTTTTAAGTTGATAATTTTGTATGGCCCGAGAATGATGTTCTTCTGCCAGGTCCCCTTGGCAGAAGAAAGGTTCCCACCCCTGCTTTAGTCCCTCCCACAGTAACTTTGTGGATGACAAAACCCATGAGAGGGCATAAGTGCAGTGTTTATCGCTACACTGATAATTCGTAGGGATATTGGGGTTGGACCCAGACCTTCTAATGCTCTTTTCTTTCCCCTCCCACCAAGTTGCCTCAGTCATCTTCACGGGGAGAGTAGCATTTGTCACAGGCTGCTGAGATCATTATGGAAAGATTCTGGAAATATCAGAGTTCTGGAAATATCAGAGTTCAAGCATTTGAAACAAGGTTGTTTCTTAAATAACCTGACTGCCCCGAGAAACTGATCCAATCCCAGCTTTGAAATTGTCAGTCAGTTCCACTGACTTTCAGGATTGGATAATGCTCTGTATCACTTCTGGATTGCTGTCCCCTGCTTTGTCTTGGCTGAAGTAAGATGGGACACCTGTTGAAAAAGCTCTTACACCCAGTTTTTAAATTTTTACTGTCCCATGTTGACAGTTTATAAGAGGGGATGCCTGTGAAGAAATTCACTTGGGACTGATTTTCAAACTGTTGCTTAATAGTTTCTCCACTTCCTTTAAGAATAGTTTAGTAATTTTATTTACATTTTTTTTTACTATAAAGGAAAATTCATTTTTTTCCTCAAGTAAGAAATATTTGTCTGTAAGCTAATGTTTTCGTTTTCTTTCAAAAACAAATTTGTTCCTTCAGGGTTCACCATGGGTTGGTCTGATGGTTTAAATGTAGTGCCCTTTTATTAGGCACCTTTGGGGGATGTCGGTCTGCCATAAAATCAGTTCTTAAATTGTTACAAAATAGCCTTCCTTCAGACTGTTTTGATCACAAGGGCTCTCAAGTGTCAAAGTCATTTGGAGAACTGGATAGATAAATGCAGGGGCACTAAGCTTTTTTTCCAGGGTAGAATAAAATGTGTTTTCTACTGTGTGTTCAGCTTTGATCAGGATTTGTTAAAAGGAAAAAAAAAAGGAAAGGCAATGATATTAAATATTTACAAGAGCGATTTAGTTGTATTATCTTGTGCTCTGTATCTCTGTGTAATAGTGAAATCAGCTCCTATCGAAATAAATGCCATGAAACCAGTGGCTGTGTGAAGGTCACTGCCTAGGCAAGGTTAAAGTAATTTGTGTGAATAATGATTTTTGTCAACTTTCCAGATCCCTTCCTGTTTTTTTCGGCTTCCCTCCAAAAATAAAAGGAAAAAAAATACATTTGAGGATTCACAGGCTCACTCTCCTTGCATTCTTTACGCCCTTTCTGGCCAACTGGGTCCCTGGAAGCCTTTTATGCATTTTTGTTTCATCCATTTGGTGGATAGAGACAGGACTGCTCTCCCTGGAGGGGGACGGTTGCATTTCTGTTTCCTGGCTTTTCTGCCAGCCCTCGCTTGCAGTTTGTTTGGGGATGAGGACCAACACCTCTTCTTTCTTGGCAACGGTCTACCTTGTCTGAAAGGATTCTTCAATTTCTCTACCAGTTCCTCCTCTGCCTAAGGGAAATTTATTTTAAACTTTATTTTCTATGTCACTTTAAAGAAATATCTGAATGACTGCATGGCATTCTCCCCATTTTCATAAATGAGAAGACAAAAGTTCAAGGATATAAAACTAGTTACAGAACTGGTAGCACAACCAAGGTCAGCTTAGTTTTGCCTGCCCTCAAAGTCTGGACTGATTCTCCATGACATATCACTTCAGTTAATTTTACTGAACCTCCGTTTCATCTTCTAGAAAGTGGGGGGGGTTAATAATACATTATTATAGTACACTAGAGGCCTGATAGACAAAATTTGTGCAAGGGGCTTGGCCCTTGCAGCTGCGCGGTGGCTTGCCTTGGCCCTTGCAGCCCCGGCTTTGTCCAGAAGGTCGTCCAGAAGGACGTCCGGAAGGTCGTTTGGCTGTCTGGTCTAATTAGCATATTATGCGTTTATTATTATATATTCCTAATAAGACATTTAAGTAATATTGCATATAATATAGTGTAAATAATACATTAGTTTATTTTTGGTTAACTTGAGAAGTAAATGAACTAACACATGTTAGGTGTATAACAAGATGTTAGGCTTTTGCTACAGTTTTAATGAATAATATCTTCCCTCCACTATTGACAGTAACAATAAAGTATAATTAAATTTAATAAGGATTGAGCACAAAGGATACACAAAATGAATAAAAATCAGTTTTTGTTCTTAAAGCAGAGCTCACAATATAGTTGGAAGAAGACACCTATATAAAGAATTCCAAAAGCTATTTATATAGTTTCTTTCTTGTCTTGGGCTTTGTTTGTACCAAATGCTACTTAAAACATGAGAGCCTTTTTCTAGAGATAAGTAGTTTCCTGTGGGGTTGGGATATTATACTGATGTTGCTGTGGCAGCTACCTGTGTCTTATTTCCTAATGAACTGTGTTTACTGGATGTGAAAGCCCAGAGAGTGGGTTGGGAAACAGGATAAAAAAGAGGTATAGGATAGCTACTAGGTCAAGCAATTTCAAAATCCCAGTGGCTTAATGCTAACAAAAGTTTCTGAAAGAGAGGGAGAGAGAGAGAGAGAGAGAGAGAATGAGCAATTGGAGGATTTTTTTTTAAGTGTCAAGCCTGAAAGTAGTGTGTGCCACTTACTATTTGCCTGAACTCAGTTACATGTTCCCACCTACTAGCAAAGGAGATGGGGAAATGTAATCTAACTATGTGTCCAGGAGGAAAGGGAACAGGGTATGATGTCCCAATGGGTGTGTGTATTCTATTCATCATCCTGTGTCATGCCTGATAATCTTCTCTAGCTTACCTTTGCTCAAACAAACAAACAAACAAACATGCCTCCATGGTTTCTATGAAATAGAGAATTCCTTTTTCTATAATATACATGTGCGTATGTGTATTGCAATTTAGACAAAACCCCACAGAGTTACAGTAATGTTTTCCAAAGTCGTAAGAACCATCGTGGGAACTTGTGAAACTAAAGGCTTTTAGTTCCTGCCTTAGCCCCGCAGAACCTCAGGTCTAAGTGATTCTTATGATCAGGTGAGTCTGAACACAGTGTTACACAGTAAGTTCCAAGGAATAAAGCAAATAAAAAGGGGGCTGCGTAAGACTCTCCTGCAGGCATTTTGTTGAATTTTATATAGTTTAAAACAAGTGTTGCATTTATCATAGTTTATAAACCTAGTCATTATGCATGAGGTTTTGTTGTAATTTTTGTTTTCAGAGACTTAATCTCTCGCACCCATAAACCAAAAGCTGGAAGCATGGTTGGGATCTTAGCCTGAGTTGAATGCCTGATTCAATAGGATTTTATTTTATTCTTATCACTGAATTATCTTTTCATCACCTAACAAGGGACACCATTGGTTAAGCGAATTTTCTTGTTGCATTAAGACAATAAACAGGAGTTAATGTTTAATAGATCTGCTTATTATTTGTGCCTGACTTGGGGACAGTTAAATGAGGACAACCCACTTTAGTTTCTAGATTCGTATTATCTTACTCTATGTATGGAAACCATAAAAACTCCGATATTTTTGAGGTCCCCCCCCCCCCCCGTAAAGCTGCTCCTTCATTCCCCGCCCGCCCATAGAGAGTGAGCTGTTGGCCACATTGTGCTTCTGGAATGGATGTCAGAGTGTGGATAATTTCGGGCTTGTGATTTTTTTTCTCTCCTATTTTATCTGCCTCTTTTTGTGTCTTTGTGTGCAAGTCTGTGATTACTATTGAGTTTTTCCCTAAATGCCAGCAATTATCTCACAGGTGGAGGGATTAGGAAAGAGCTGGGAGAATTGCACTGGGATTAGAATAAAGGCTCCCCCAACCCGTTTAAAATACAGTGAAGGAGGGAGTGCAGCCTTGGAGGGGTAGGCAGAATGGGGGTGGGGTGGACAGTTTGCTTCTGATATTTAAATCCTTAGATGGAGTGAAGGAAGAAACTCCCAGTAAAAGAAAGAGGGAGTGAGAACCTAAACTAGTTTGGGGTTATTATTTCAGAGAGTTGGGCATGCAGGAAGGCATTATCCAGCCCCGTTTCTTGTGGGGGATAGGGAGGTGCTGAGATTTTATTCTTGGGGGGGTGGGGGAAGAAGGCAGCTAGGGAATGTCTAATATATACCCGGAATTGTCATAAGAAATCATCTTTCTTCCCAGCAGGGGAAGATTTATTAATCTTGTATGTCAATTAGGATGCTTTCAGTCACAAGTAGAACTTGCAGCTCAACTGCCTTAAACAACAAAGAGAATTTATGGGCTCAGTTCCTGAAAAGTCTAGTAACTCAAAGGATATTACCAAGACCTAGTGTCTCACGTCACTCATTTTTTGGCTTCACTTTGTTGGTATTGACTTCTTTCTGGGCAGGCTACCTTCCTTATGATCCCGAGATGGCCGACGGCCATTCCTAGGCTGTTCCATTTGCCTTTTGGTTCATAGCAACGAAAAAAGTGTGACTCTCTTCTCCAGCAATTCCACAAAAATCTTGGGGCTTCAAACTAATTGGACCAGTGTAAGTCACATGTTCATTTCTAATAAGAATCAGAGGGGTGGGTTTTGCCAGCATCTTAGGCCTGAGTCATAAGCCCAAATTTCAAAATTAGAGGAAAGAGCTGACTTTCCTGCAGCTCATGGGATTCAGGGGGAGGCTGGATATTTGATGCCAAATTTTGGGAACAGGGGGATAGATATTGGGTAGCAAATGCCAACTACACCCAAGTAGATTTTCAAAAATCTGAAGCCAAACCCAACAAGGATTCAGGAAACTTTGGTTGTTTATCTCTCACCCTCACCCTCTGGCTGTCAAGTGGTCTGATCCCACAAGGAGGGGATGTGAGTGGCTCCGTTTGGAAGCAGAGAGCTGGGAGGGGAAGGCCATTGGTATCTCAGCATCTGTGTAATCGAGGAGTCAGCATCTTGGGATCTTAGCTCATTGATGTGAAAGGAGGCAGGGAAACAGCGACAGAAATGGAGTGAATGCCAGATCCAACTTGCTTTAGGTAAAAGCTGTTCTGATGGGTAAAACTTCTCCTTCTGCCTGGCTCTCAGGCTTCTGTGCAGGTCACCTGACGTGGGTCTTGACTGATGGATCGCTGAGAGAGACAGCCCTCTAGTCTCAAGTGCGTGTTTAACAGAGTCGCTCTCAGTAAATATCGCTTTCTCAAATGCCTTGCCTCCTTCACAGAGTCTTTCTTTATAGCTGCTGCTTAATCAGCTGCTGCCCCTTAGCACACTGACCTAATTCCCAGCCACACATTTTGTCTGGGCTTTTAAGGTGGTGCCTCCCCTGTGTCGCTGCCGATGTTAGCTTGCTCCACCCTGACTTGTGGTGGCTACACTCATCACCTGCCTTACCACCCCCCCCCCTCCCACCCCAGGATAGCAGGGGAAGATAGCAGGGGAGGATAGCAGGGGAGGATAGCAGGGGAGGATAGCAGGGGCCTTTGATCAAAGGGGCAGCTAGTGTGGCAGGCACAACAGAATGAGTCTTAAGGTGCTGTGGTTGGAAGGATGTGGTCACTATGGCCTCCAAAGCAAAGCCTCCTCTTTAAGGGGCTGCTGCCCTCAGCCACAAAGTTGCCCTTGACCTTTCTAGAACTGCTTTCTAGGCCAGTGCTTTTCTCAATTCAGTGTGCCTAGGCATCATAGACATTTGTTAACATGCAGGTTCTGACTGGGGAGGGTTTGAGTGGGGTGGAGCCAGAGATGCTGCATTTCTAACAAGCTTCTAGGGCAGTGGTTTTCAACCTTCTGGCCCTTTAAATACAGTTCCTCATGTTGTGACCCAACCATAAAATTATTTTCCTTGCTACTTCATAACTGTAATATTGCTACTGTTATGAATCGTAATGTAAATATCTGATATTCAGGATGGTCTTAGGCGACCCCTGTGAAAGGATCGTTCAACCGCCAAAGGGGTCGCGACCCACAGGTTGAGAACCGCTGTTCTAGGGGATGCCCATGATGCTGCTGGTGTGTGGACTACACTTTGGAGGAGCAAGTCTTTTCTGTTTGTTTGTTAATCATCACCCGAGGATATTTTCCCATTGATTTTCAGAGAGAGTGAAAGGGAGGGGGAGCGTCAGAGAGAGAGGAAAACATTGATGTGAGAGAGACACATTAATTGGTTGCCTTCCGCATGTGCCCCAACCAGAGCAACCAAGGTACTTGCCCTTGATTGAACCTGGGACCCTTCAGTCCTCGGGCCAATGCTCTATCCACTGAGCCAAACCGACTAGGGCTGGAGGAGCAAGCCTTTAAGGCTGTCACCTAGAATGATCTTATAAGCGAGGCCAACTGTTTTTTTTTAATTTTGTTTTATTGCTTAAAGTATTACAAAGAGTAGTACATATGTCTCCTTTTTTTCCGCCTTAACCTTCCCCTGTTTCCCCTACCCCCCAGTGTCTTGTGTCCATTGGTTATGCTTATATGCATGCATACAAGTCCTTCGGTTGATCTCTTACCGCACCTCCCCCCTTCCCCTGCCCTAACCCTCCCCGGCCTTCCCGCTGTAGTTTGACAGTCTGTTCAATGCTGCTCTGCCTCTGTATCTATTTTTGTTCATCAGTTTATAATGGTTTTTATTATCCATAAATGAGTGAGATCATGTGGTATTTTTCTTTCATTGACTGGCTTATTTCACTTAGCATAGTCCTCTCCAGTTCCATCCATGCTGTTGCAAATGGTAAGAATTCCTTCTTTTTTACAGCAGCATAGTATTCCATTGTGTAGATGTACCACAGTTTTCTAATTCATTCATCTGCTGATGGGCACTTAGGCTGTTTCCAGATCTTCGCTATGGTAAATTGTGCTGCTATGAACATAGGGGTGCATATATCCTTTCTGATTGGTGTTTCTGGTTTCTTGAGATATATTCCTAGGAGTGGGATCACTGGGTCAAATGGGAGTTCCATTTTTAGTTTTTGAGGAAACTCCATACTGTCTTCCATAGTGGCTGCACCAGTCTGTATTCCCACCAGCAGTGCACGAGTGTTCCTTTTTCTCCGCATCCTCTCAGCACTTGTCATTTGTTGATTTGTTGATGATAGCCATTCTGACAGGTGTGAGAGGGTACCTCATTGTTGTTTTGATTTGCATCTCTTGGATGATTAGTGACTTTGAGCATGTTTTCATATGTCTCTTGGCTTTCTGAATGTCCTCTTTTGAAAGGTGTCTATTTAGGTCCTTTGCCCATTTTTTGATTGGATTGTTTATCTTCCTTTTGTTAAATTGTATGAGTTCCCTATAAATGCTGGATTAAATCCTTATTGGTGATAACATTGGCAATTATGTTTTCCCATGCAGTGGGCTTTCTTGTTGTTTTGTTAATGGTTTCTTTTGCTGTGCAGAAGCTTTTTATTTTGATGTAGTCCTATTTGTTTATTTTCTCTTTAGTTTCCAATGCCCTAGGAGCTGTATTGGTGAAGAAATTGCTTTGGCATATGTCAGAGATTTTGTTGCCTTTGGATTCCTCTAGTATTTTTATGGTTTCCCGTCTTACATTTAAGTCCTTTATCTATTTTGAGTTTATTTTTGTGTATGGTGTAAGTTGGTGGTCTAGTTTCATTTTTTTGCATGTATCTGTCCAATTTTCCCAACACCATTTATTGAAGAGACTGTCTTGACTCCATTGTATTTTCTTGCCTCCTTTGTCAAATATTAATTGAGCATATTGGTTTGGGTCAATTTCTATTCCATTGATGTATATATCTGTTCTTGTGCCAGTACCAGGCAGTTTTGAGAACAATGGCTTTGTAATACAGCTTGATATCTGGTATTGAGACCCCTCCTACTTTGTTCTTCTTTCTCAGGATCGCTGCAGATATTGGGGGTCTTTTTTTTTATTTCATATGAATTTTTGGAGAGTTCGTTCTAGGTCTGTGAAAGATGCCATTGGTATTTTAATGGGGAGTGCGTTGAATTTTTAGATTGCTTTGGGTAGTATGGACATGTTAATGATGTTGATTCTACCAATCCATGAACATGGTATGTCCTTCCATTTGTTTATATCTTCCTCTATCTCTTTTTTCAACGTCCTGTAGTTTTCTGAGTAGAGGTCTTTTACCTCTTTAGTTAAGTTTATTCCTAGGTATTTTATTTTTTTTGGTGTGATGGTAAATGGGATTGCTTTTTTAGTCTCTCTTTCTGTAAGTTCATTATTGGTGTATAGAAATGCCATAGATTTCTTGGTGTTAATTTTGTGTCCTGCCACATTGCCAAATTCATGTATTAAGTCTAATAGTTTTTTGATGGCGTCTTTAGGGTTTTTTTTTTATGTACAATATCATGTCATCTGTGAATAAGGACAGTTTTACTTCTTCTTTTCCAATTTGGATGCCTTTTATTTCTTCTTCTTGTTTAATCGCAATGGCTAATACTTCCAGTACTATGTTGAGCAGGAGTGGTGAGAGTGGGAATCCCTGTCTTGTTCCTGTTCTTAGGGAAAATGGTTTTAGTTTTTGTCCATTGAGTATGATGTTGGCTGTGGGTTTGTCATAAATGGCTTTTATTATATTGAGGTATGATCCTTCTATTCCCACCTTGCTGAGAGTTTTTATCAAAAATGGGTATTGGATTTTGTCAAATGCTTTTTCTGCTTCAATTGATATGACTATGTGTTTTTTATCTCTCGATTTGTTTATGTGATGTATCACATTTATTGATTTGCAGATATTGTACTATCCTTGCATCCCTGGGATAAATCCTACTTGTTCATGGTATATTGTCTTTCTGATGTACTGCTGGATCTGATTTGCTAAGATTTTGTTGAGGATTTTGGAATCTATGCCATCTGTTTTTTTAATAAGCCAGAATGCAAAGGAAGAGAGCAGTGTTCCTTTGGGAATAAGTAGATGGGAGTTTTGGGGATTAAATTCTTAGGAATCAGTTGTTACCTTCTGTCAATGAAGCAAGTACTTGGTGAAACTCAAGCCTTCACATCCTTCTTGGTGGATAGAGGTGGGGTGATCATCTTTTTCTCTGTTTCCATGTCTGTATGGGGTATGATGACCATGGCTTATTTCCCACGAGCCTTGGGAACGTTCTACCATGGCATTTGTGATGGGTACCCAAGTGCTGTTTCATCATTTCCACAGAAAAGAAACATGGGGGAGAGCCTGTAATTCAGTCTCCACCAGACTCTACTTCATGCTCCTAAAGAAGCCTGTTTCTGGAACAAATCACCTCCAGGACATGTTTCTGGGGCTCCACATGACTCCCAATCTCCCCTTTGATGCTGACAGTAATTATCAATAGGTAAGAACATCAGAAGAGCCTCAGCCCCAAGTCCCACCCCTTTGCCCAAATACCCGAGGGCTTCCACTTAAACACGATGTAGGTCTGGGAGCCCCATAGGGGTGATGACAATATAAGTTCTCGCCAACATGGGCTGTCTGTCCTCTGGGTAAGATCTCAGTCAAGTTTTTTCCTTGAATGCAGTATTGGTTTGGCCTTCCCTGTCTTCTCCTCAGCCTTATTTGATCTGACCTTATTTCCTATCTGTATGATCCCCCAATATAGGAGGAATCAGATCTAAACAAAAACATACAGGAGAAAATGCTTAAGAAATATAATCTGATGATATAACCAAGCAGGATATTTAACTGACTTTATTGTTTTACTCGCACTAGAGGGAGGAGGGAAAAGGCTTGGGAGGGAAGCTGGAGGAACAAAAGTGAATTAGGAGGCTCTTATTTCACAATTGGTTGCCTGGGCCTGCGTTGGCTAAGGGACTTAAGATGAAACTTGGCTCCAATTTCCAGCTGGCAGTTGCCTGGGTTCAGGTGTTTACCTGCCTTCTTCAGGGATGCTGTATAAACAGATGTAAGTGGAGCTAGTCTTACATTCTGCACTGAGAAAGGTGAAAGTGTGGGTCTTTAGGCTTCCCAGGGGACTCATTCAATAGCATGAGAGTCAGAGAGAAAATACCACTTGGGAGGGAGGACCCCTCGCCGGGATTTGGGTGGTTATTATAGTTACAAATGCAAGTGTTTGAAACTTAAATCTGCACTTAGGCAGCAGGAGGAGAAACATGGATGGAAATGAATTATTTATTCCATCACAGGGGTCCCAGGAAAATGGAGTGGGCATTAATCTCTTTCCCACAGGAACTGCTGAGCAGGCTTGAGGTCCTGTGGACCAGATCTGACCTTATCTGCTCCTGGCCAGACACCTTGGCTTCAACTAATTAGCCTTAAGAATAATCTAAATAAGACCCTTTACCTTGCTGTTCATAAGGAGAATGTGAATATTTACCTAGCACGTAGTCAGAGGAGCTGAAAGTGCTTGTGTCCATGATTTCTTTTAATCCTATAACTTCCAGTAGGTCTGAAGGGATAGGGAAAAGCAGGAAGGGGCCAATTCCACTGATGGTCGGGGACATGGGATGCATTTCCTGTGCAATTTGCTCCAGCTGAGGTGCCCCAGTCATTGAATTTGTACAGTAATCCAGTGAGGGAGCTTCTATTGTTCCCATTTCACTGTTAGGAAAGTTGAGGTTTAAAGACATTCAGCATCTCACCTAAGGTCACCCAACTCTGAATTATTCTTGCTGGGCAATGTGAGATGGAGCATTGTATCTGCTGCCTTGGAGGAGTAGAAAGAATATGACGTGGGGTGTGATAGATGTAGTGTGCTATCACACCCCATCTCACATTCTTTCTACTTCCTCAAGGCAGCAGATACAATAAAAACATTTTAAAACTTTCCCAAGGGTAGGGAGGGATACACAAATAGTTTAGGGGGTTACAAGGACCAGTGAAAACAAAACAAATCCTGTTCCCCATAAGGAACCATTACGTCCCCTTTCACACCCTCCTCTCCTGTCTCTGTTCCTTTTCGGGAGTTCATAAATATTTGTATGTGTGAATTCTATTTTACTCTCTTTCTCTTTCTGTCTCCCTTTTCTTTGGTGAAGACAACTCATTTTATTAAGTTTCCCTCCAGGCTCTCTGTTAGATTTAGCTTATTCTTCTTGCTAAAACATTTCTGAGACAGTTGCCTAGAGCAAGGCATGGTGTGTCTAGTGCTTTGTATAATTCTGTCTTTAGTCATCAAGGCAGGTCCTTGGTTCCATGTTAGAAAGTGGGGGAGAGGAGCCGGGCATACTTCTTCCCTCCATAGTTTTGAAGTTGCAAGGTCCCTGGACCAATGCAGACAGAGATATGCATCTGACAGTGCTTTGTGTCTTCGTGGTTCCCATAAACTTCTAACCACCCCCCTTCCAAGCCCACCTGTTGAGTGTCTGTTGTGTGCTGTATGTCATTGCTTTGGAGATCATGCTACTGGGCAACCAGGAATTACCTACCTGAAAGGTACCTGAGCACCAGTGAGGGGAGGCTCTGAAGGTTGGGATTTCTGGTACATGCTTTCTTCTTTTGACTGTTCACTTTCTTCAGTGAAATTAAGTTCAAACTCCAGTTTCTTCCACACCTCTCCTTCCTCTCTACCACATGACTTCAATCTGTACAGCAGCTTTGCTGTTCTTTTAATTGGCTCCTGAATTTCACTGGAAAACTTTATCGAGCCTCTATGGGTTATCAGGAGCTGGGTGAAGAGCGTGATTGAGATAGGCTCAACCCTTGCTTCTGACCACTTGCAATCCTTTGGGGGAGACAGCTGTCAGATGTGTCGTCATCGCAAAGGCCATGAGTGTCAGGAGCAGCACAGAGTGCACGGGGAAGCAAAATGGGTATGCACTCCCTGCTGTCTGAAGGAGTGATCATTCCTCCTCGCTTCTATTATGTTTGACTATGTCTCTCCCTCGCCCTCCTCTTGCTCTGGCTGCTCTGTTTAAATGCGCTCTGGGGCTCATGCCCTCCCACAGCTGTATTGCATCATGTTGTGTAGTCTTATTACATTTCTCTTTGTTCTTGATGCTCTCGGTCATGTCACCTGCCTTGATATCCTATCTTTTGTTGGACCTAAGACAAATAAATGTTCCCTAAACTCTGTACTCCATATGTCACTCTCCCGATGAGACACTTTGATGCCCCCTCTCCTCTCCTTATAGGATGTTATAGTATGACTAACATCCAAGCTCCTTTGCCTCGCAGTCAGTATCCCACAGTTTGGCCTGACCACAGCTCCCATCCCATTAAATGAAACACTTGTCTAGAACCAGGCCCTGCTAACTCGTGACTCTACAATATGCCAGGTGCAGTCTTCTCTCTGGGACTCCGCTCATTTTGCTTCCTTTTTTTTTCACTATTTTCCCCCTGTCTCTAGCCATCTGTTGAACACTTCCTCTGGCACCCTTTGCCTGACCATCTCAGCTCTGCAGAATGCCATAGGGCTTTCTAGTACCACTCACTGGCCACTTACCCTGTATGGTGCCCTTCTATCATTTATATCTCTCTCTTCACGTCTTCCCGACCAATCTGTAAACTCTACTCCTTGTGCTGTGATCATCACAATGCCTCCACAGATAGATGCTTGATGGTTATAGGATGGTAGGTGGCTGTATCTGATTAGTGTTGCACAGTTTCTCACAGTGCCAGACCAAAGGATGGGGAATACATAGATAATAAATTGAGAAATTAAATGTGAGTTTAAAATTGTATGTATCTTCCCAAGTCTCAAGCTACAAACATCATAAAGGTAGTAGTTTCATTTTCATGGAGGATGAAGCAGCATGGTTTTGGGGATACAGAAACTGAGAGTAGGGTGAAGAGTAAAGTAGATGGAGGGAGTTGTAAAGAAAGGGAGAGAGAGCTCAAATGGAGGAGCGCCTGTGTGGACTGAGGGGCCCTGTGTTTAAGACGCGACTGCATTTCCGAACATGTAGCTTGGATAAGTCACAGTGCACCTGGAGCTTTGTCCATTGAGGGAAAATCAGGACCCTGCCTTGCCTACCCCTGATCTGTTAGGAATAAAATGAAAGCAGTTTGAAAACTGTACAGTGCACTGTGAATGAAAAGGAGTGCAGTTACTATTAATAGCATCCTCATTTACCATCTGAAGGCTCCCATAGCCATACTGGCAGGGGATGGATCAATGGATAGGTCTGTTGGGACAGGATGGAAGAGACCAGACTGGAAGGAGCCTGTGGTAAGATCCTATAGACTCCACAGTTGTGCCACCTCTGCACAGATGTTCTCATGCCAGGGAAGTGCTTCCCCAGACCTGGGGTAGGTATGTGTGCCATGACCTTGCTGGGACAGGTATAAGTGGGAGGGCACTCCTAGGATGCTAAAGGGTACCAGTTACCATGGTTACTGTAGACAGGTGGGGGGTGTCAGTATGAGCTTCAGAACTAGCAGAAGACTTGGGTTGTGGTCTCTACTCTGTACTTGCCAATTGTGAACACTTTCTAGAAATATAGTATTTAGCCCATCAAGTGCCAGACTGAGTGCTTTGTGGCCATGATCTTACCTCAACCTTTTGACAAGACTGTGAGCTGGATACTACTATTACTTTCCTACTACAGAGGAGGGAACAGGTGCAGGGATGTTAAGAGAGTAGATGAAGTTGACTGACTAGTGAGATACAGGAGCTGGGACTGGAATCAGAACTCTCTGCCAATTAGCCATTATGCTCTGCTGCCCTTAACCTCTCAGAATCTTAGTCTTCTCATCTGTATAATGGGGATTATATCTATCCCACTCACCACATGGGGTGTGAGGATCTGGGGAGAGAATGGATATGAAAAGTATATCTGGTTTGTACAAGTATTCACCGAGCACCCTCTGGATGCCCAGCATTGCTTTGGATGCTGGGATATAGTGGGGGATAAGATAGCCAAGATGCTCACACCAAGGTACATTATAGTCATAATCTGTTAATAAATGGAGCTGTTGGAAAGTGGGAAAGGGAAGAAAAAGGTGTGGCCATTGAAGAACAAGAGTGTTTTCAGAAAGGAAGAAGTCATGTTAATGGGGAGCCATTGCCCTTTAAATCCACCTCCCTTCCCAAGTATAAATAACAGGATCAAATTAAGAGATTAAGCAATGTGGGAAATGTACAAATACAGTTAAATAGAGCAAAGCAAAGAGAGTGCATTTATAAAGGAACAAATCATTTCAGGACATTTTGATCAGTATGAAAAAGCAAATCAGTTCTAGGAGGTGAGAAGTATGCAATGGATGTAATATATCTAGATTTTAGTAAAATCACTTGAAGGAGAAATGGCCTGAAATCTCATCTGAGAAATTAAATCAAATTGGCCAGGGTGGAAGTTGTGCCACTCAGAGTGAGAACTGCCTGGGGGATGGAGGTGAAGGGCATGATGACAAATGACCACAGCTCTTGGGGGGTAATGGGGTCAGGTGAGAAGACTCAATTTAGCCATCATCACTTAGTGATCTGGAAGAACGGCTAAGCTCCTGGTAATGACATTCATACATGATGGTAAATTGGAAGGTGTCACCATGATGGCTCATGGAAGGAAGCACAGAATAAGAGGACGGCAGTCAAGGTCAGGAGGCCACGGCCACGAAGGCAGGGACAATGGGGGAGAATGCAGGCAAGGGCAAATGGAGGGAATTTCCTTGAGGACAATCTGCAAACATTAAAAAATATATCTAATATATATCTAGTAGCATCAGGACAGGAATGAGAGTCTGATTATGTTCAAGGCTGTCCAAGAATTTATCCTTTCATGATTTGAGCAAAACATTAGGAGTGAACAGGACGTATGTTTGGGGGAGCAGGAGGGTACCTGAGCCATGGTGGGTTTTAACAGCCATGGTCCCATCAGACTGGGGAGAAAATGGATATGGTAGTCCCTTCCTCCTTTCCTCCCTCTTTGATGTGATAGTCTCAGAGGCATAACTACTGTGACTTACAGCCTCCTTGAGAACAGGGGTTCTTGTGACATACTGTGAGCATTTGTAAGCTGGCTCTTTTGCTTAATCTGTGAAATGGGAAAATAATAGTACTTACCTTAGGGGTTTTATGAGGATTAGATAAATGAAATGGGACAGCACCATGCCTGGCATGTAGTAAGTGCTTGATACATATTGGCCTTTACTATTATTATTTTCATCATCATCATCACTATGGCCCTGTGTGTATGGTCTGTCTCTGTGGTGGAATATACAGACTTAAGCCAATAATGGCCTTTCTGGTTAAAGTGTGGGGAAAAACATCCAGAGAACACTGTTTGAAAACTACTGACAAAGTGAAAAAAGCATAAGTAGAAGATCCAGCTCAAACTCTGTCACAGGTGACCCTGAAAGCGTCGCTTTACCTTCTTGTTCCCGTTTCCACGTCTACCAACATCTGGGACTGAATCTGATCATCTCTGAGGTCCCTCCTAGCTCAAAAAGTTCATAAAAATAATGTGGTTTGGGATTTGTACTATTCAAGTTGTTAGCTTTGGAGCATATCTTCTAGCACTATCATTCTACAGACTTATTCTTCACCAGCAGTTGCCACCCATGGGTAAGTTAACTGACTCATGTACTTTTAGCACTGAAAGTACTGCATTCCAGGAACCAGTCTTAGCCCTGGGCAAACAGGACACTTGGTCAACCTGCCTGTGAGATGGTTGCCAGACTGCAGGAATGTGGCATGGCAAAGCAAAACCACATCTGCAGGAGCTGAATAGTTCAACAGCTATGTGGAGACCATCCTCAGGAAGCCATCCAACATTTTTCATGGGCATTGTCTTAATTTGGGCTGCTATCATAAAATATCACAGAGTGGGTGGCTTAAACAATAGAAATTTATTTCTCACATTTTAGAGGCTAGGAATTCTAAGATTAAGATGCAGGTCAATTCAGTTCTTGGTGAGGACTCTCTTCTTGGTTTACAGATGTCTGCCTTCTGGTGGAAAGAGATAATTTCTCTTATCTCTTCATATAGTGACCCCATCCTCATAATCTTATTATCTCCCAAAGGCCACAACCTAACATTGGGGGTTAAGGCTTTAACATATGCTTTGGGGGAATGGGGCACACACATTCAGTCCATAGTAGGAGTGGGCTGATCTAAGTTGTGTTGTCATTGGAAGTGTTGCAGTGGAGGTGCCCAAGGGTTCTTTGGGTCCTCTCCTTATGTCTACATTGACTCAGTTCCACTTAATGCTTTTACTCAGGGTGCTTCTTGGCTACTCTTAACCATGACATATATACTTAGAAGGATACTACTTCACAAGCCCAATAAATGCAAGTCTCCTCTGTGGAAAGAGTGAACTGAAAAGAGGAGTTGGTCTTGTTTTCCAGAGCTCTATTTGGAATAACATGTTCACTTTGGGATTCTTCAGGGACCAGGAAGATGACAGATTGAAGGGTACTGTGGGGGAGTCATCCAAATGATTGACAAGCTAGAGGAAGTAATTAGAAGAAATGACAGAACAAAAGACTGTGCATCAGACAGGGTACACATGTGCATGCAGGGCAAGAGACGATAACTAGGACACCCAGGAGGAGAGCTAGATGAGGCAAGGCATCCAGTGAGGAATGTGGATGGAGTCAAACTGCTCTAAAGTTTCACATTTAATTTAGCAATTATGTATTTAACATCTCCTCACTCTATGTCATGATTTGTTCAAGGTGTGGGGAGAGCATAAAGATGATCACCATTCTGTCTTTGTTCTGGTGGTGAAGATGGGCAGAATGTGTAGTGGTGATGAGCATGGGTTTAATTACTAGCTGTGCTGCTTTGGGAAAGTTACAATACCTTTTCATGCCTTAGTTTCCTTATCTGTAGGATGGACATATGTTAATGTGTTAGAAGAAATGCAAGGATGTCAGTAAGGCTGGAGCCAAATGAGTGAAGGAAACACAGTAGCTGATGACATCAGAAAGGAAGCAGGGTGCTTCCATCAGGGTTCAACCAGAGGAGCAGCACCAGTAGGAGGTGGAAAAATATATGTTGGACTTTGTCTGTTGCAGGTTCAGTGTTGCCTTATACCAAAGAGGTGAAATCAGCAGATCAGCAGCACTAACACTGTGTATGGGCTAAAAAAATGTCTACTGCTTTTCTTCCACCCTGCAAATCTCATTGGGGGTCTACTCTGAATGGAAACATACAAGAAAGAGAATTCTGGGAAACCTAGTTCAGCCTAGCCAAGCTGACACATGAAGCCACCACACGGAATGGATGTGTGAGGGCTCCTAGGAAATGTAGAAAAACATTCTCATGGGACTTTCTTGACGGCTTGCCCAATAGACAATGACTCTTCCATTAAAGCTGTTTCTAAGGGTGAGATCCCTTTAGTCGTCCAGCAGTTACCTAAGTGCCCAGATGGTAACTAATAGGAAGGAGATTTGATTCATGTTCCCTGGAGTGGAAGACTTTAGTTGCATCAATCATCATTAACCACAGCATCATTTTCAGCTATTTGATGCAAAAGAATTTGATCGATGCAATTATTTCACGTAATAGAAATAAAAAATTAAACAGGAGCTTAGCTTTGGGGAATTTTTTTAAAAAAGCTAATGCGACTATGCAGCTAAATTTGGTCATTCATTTACTTATTCATTCCAGTAATATTTGTGCTCAGCACAAGCACATGAATGAGCTAAGTATGGAGGCGCTGCATATATTTTGTAAGTATTGATTGAACTTTCACTGTCCTAAACACAAAACATACAGAGATGGACTTTGATATCAAGAATTTTCCAGATATGTAGTGTCAATCCAGTACAATAGAAATTTGCACAGGTATGAAGAGGCCACCAGCAAGAAGTGCGTGAGCCTCTCTGGGCAGAACAGAAAGGTTTTGAGACAGCACAATTTCAGCATATAAGATGATGTGTTTACTCTAAAATTATGATAGTCTAGTTGAGGAGTCAACATGTATACAAGGAAGGTACTGTCTTATAACTGCAAACCTGGGCTACATGGGACATGGAGCAGGTTATTGGTATGGGGGTTGGGAGAAGATTCCACCCCATGGCCATTTACAGCTTTGAAAACCAAAGACATTTTTGTGCTCATTCAGAAGCTTCATAGCGTCTAGAGCAGCGGTTCTCAACCTGTGGGTCGCGACCCCTTTGGTGGTCGAATGATCCTTTCACAGGGGTCGCCTAAGACCATCCTGCATATCAGATATTTACATTACGATTCATAACAGTAGCAACATTACAGTTATGAAGTAGCAACGAAAATAATTTTATGGTTGGGTCACAACATGAGGAACTGTATTTAAAGGGCCAGAAGGTTGAGAACCACTGGTCTAGAGACTTATCTTTTCACCGGAAATATCCTACTCAGAAATACTATGTTTGGAGGAGGCCTATTCTCCTACAGTCTTTGCCTTTGTCTGTAGTGTGTTAAACTAAGAGAGCTTCTGATTCAGTGGAATTATAAAAATAATATAGTAATTACAAAGCTCACTCTTATGACTCACTTTGCTCTAAACCATGGCACTCTACAGGGAATCCTTCTCAGAGTTAAAATCCCACTTGCTGTTTGTATTTTGTAAGTGTCAATTGATTCAAAATGTTGAGATTGAATCAGATGGCAACGTGGAGTCTGGGGAAGAGGGTGGGTGCCAGGATGATGATGATCTCCAATGTTTGTATATGTCTCTTTAAAAATGTAGGAAATAAATGGGCTGATTTGTCATGACTGCATCATAGGTAGTACTAGATCACAGAGTACCTTGTTTTATATTTGTATTTATTTTTATCCCTCGTGCTCTGGTCTAATTGCCCTCTCCAGAAAGGAGGTTTCCTCTGCCTTTTTGGCTTCATTAACGGCTTTCATTTTCATTAAGAGCTTTACGCTAATGGACTGTTATAAAAATGCACAGTTATTTCTTGCAGTCACTGCCAAATGACTCTTCATCTACTGACAGTTTTGTATATCAGGCCAAAAAGAAGAGGGGAAAAGCCAGTGGAAATGAGTGAGAAGTATCCAAACACAAGATATACCTACTTCTGTCCTTGAGGTTCTTTAGGGAAGGTCAGCACCTGGAATTCTATGAGTGTTTTCTCTCCACTCTCTTTTCAGTGCCTCTTGGTTGGCAAAATGGAGTGAAGGAAGAGAATAGGAAGCTCATTTTTTTCTCATAACATTTTGGAATTTGAGAGTTGTTGTGATTAAGACTTGAAGGGGCCTCATGAGAAGGAACACTGATAATAAGATTTCATTTGCCTTGTTATACATTGGTTAATTACTGTTGTCTTGAGCATCAAAACATTGGGCTATGCTTGGGGTGCTATCCACCATATGCAATGTAAGGCCCAATATTGATGAATGGTTGCAGAATTTGCTTTCTTTATAAAAACGGCTGGTCTCTGTACTCCTAGTGTCACAACTAAGGAGATGATATTTTAAAATCTTAGAGCTTTAAGTAAGCTTAGAGATAAATAGTTCAATCTCCTCTCCCATTTTCATGAAGCTGAGAGAGATTAAGTAACTAGAAAGTATAACCTAGATCAGTGATGGCAAACCTATGACACGCGTGTCAGAGGTTACACGCGAACTCATTTTTTTGGTTGATTTTCTTTGTTAAATGGCATTTAAATATATAAAATAAATATCAAAAATATAAATCTTTGTTTTACTATGGTTGCAAATATCAAAAATTTCTATATGTGACACGGCACCAGAGTTAAGTTAGGGTTTTTCAAAATGCTGACACTCCAAGCTCAAAAGGTTCGCCATCACTGACCTAGATGTTATCTGGGGCCACTCTGACCCTAGGAGGTTTGGTTGACCTTGACCAGGGCCCCCCCAAACGTGGCCTCATGAGAATTAGACTCTAGATTCCCACCCCTATCTCTTTCCTGTGCTCTTTCTGATCCCTCCTTCTCCAAATCACCAAGAAAATTGTTTCTCTCATTTCACATAGAATGAGCACACCCAATTTTAGGTAGCCTTGGTCAACTCTTCTTCTACTCCAATCCCTTTCCAAAACAAATGTAAATCTTTCTCAGACCACTTATAGTGAACACAATTTTCTCCATTATATTACATCAGTTTCAGAGCTGGCCTTAAACACAGGTTTTACATTTTCAAATCTCTGCTCTTTTCACAGTATAATTTATCTGCTTTGAATAAGATATTCTGTGTGAGTATGTAATGATGTACTTGTGTTTTGTTTGAATTTGTCACATCTGTCGTGCTTCACAGGAGGGAGCAAAGATCAGCCAACATTTTAATGAGCTGATACATTGAATCAAAGCTTAAAGTCTTTATATTAGCTAATTATTAAAATCGTTGCAATTTGATATTTTTATTGTGTTAATATGAATATTAGTATTTCCTAATAAATATCTTTGCAGGTGAAATGATAACATATACTCATTTACTAGCAGTTATTCCTTACCTCACTAAATGCATTACCATTTTCCCTTAGTAAATAGAAAAAAAACTGGAAAATTTCCTAACATTCCTCCTGGTTATATTCTCATGTATTTTAAACATCAGAGGCAGCATCTGTTTGCTTTTGTGATTGAGCATGCAAATTCGAAAGGGTCAGGGCTCTGGCTCTTATATTTTATGCAGGTTATTTGGCTTGTCATGAGCCCATAATGTCAAATAATAACCACAAGGATTTACAAAGCCCAGTTTGAGAAAGGTCACCAATGTGTGTAAGTTGACTTTGCAAGTAGGTCCTGTAGGCTTGACATGAGGATAATTAAATCTTAAACCTTCACTAAAGTTTGAAAAAGCCTGGCTGGATTTGAGATTTAAACATCCTGGGACAATCAGCCTCCTTTTCCCATCATGCCTTAAACATATTTCCCAGTTCAGCTATTGAGTACTGCCTTTAAAAGTACTGTTTCAAAAAAAAAGGATTAAAAGTTTGATCTTGCCAGTATTTAAAACATGTATAAAAATCCCAAGATGCAAAGCATTCTGGGGGCAGAGAGAACAGGCTACATGTGGTACCCCAGCCTCCAGTACAAAAAAAAAATCAGAGTATTTACTAAATATTTGAAAAAGTTATATTCCCAGAAAGGGCCATATAGTTTAATGCAATCCAGAATGCTGTGCTTGAAGCATATGTCCTGGACCAAGTAGTACAGACTTCCAGGATTTGTAGATGGAAGAGCAGGGAGTGTTCACTCCAGGGAAGTGGCTGGAGAGCTAAGGAACCTGAGGGGTGGCCGCATGCTGTAGGTGGAGAGCGTGTAGAAGATGAACCGTCATTGTCTGAGGAATCTGCATGTGAGTGCTTGATTACTCCACATAAAAATCATTTCATCCTGAGACTCAGCATTTCATCATGCTGCCCACCCATCACTACACAGTCCTACAGGCTCTCTTACAACAGGGCCACTTGAATATTCCCAGCCAGGCCAATTAGAAGGAAACTGTGAAGTAGCTGAGTGTTAAGTAACTCTGGAGTTGTGTGTTGAGAAATGACCGACTGTAAACTTTGGAGCTAAGCCACCTGAAGTCAGAACCCCAAATCCATCCTTAGCAGCTGTGTGACTGGGTAAGTCATTTAACCCCTCTGAGCCTTAGTTCTCTCTTCTAAAATGGGGTAATAATTAGGACCTCATCACTATACTTTAGAAGTAAATGAGATGTATGGAAAGCAGGTAGCAGAAGACCTGTCAGAAGACAATCCCTCAATAAGTATTTTTCCCTTATTTCCCTTCAATTCCTTTCCTCTGCCCCATCAGTTTTCCTCTGTGCTGCAGGCCCTTAGCCTATGCCACATTTTCTCAGAGCTGTACACTCAGTTTGCTGTCACACCACCCCTTCCATTGAGCTGGCTGAAATGGCTCTAAGTATCATCTAACCTAAGCATAAAACTCATAACCCTTTAGAGGCAACTTTGCAGGATTAAAACTCATTGTGATGTAAAGGAATGCATCACTAATGGTGGGATTTCTGGTTCCTGGCTTCCCAGTACAGCAGTCAGTTTTGTCTGGGGCCACTCCCATCTTGGTGTCCCAAGTTATAGTTGTATGAACATTTCCCTCCTTTTCTTTATTGAAGTAGGTCTTTATCTACTTGTTAAGCAAGCCAACCTGGCTATGTAGTGGAGGGCTCGCCAGGACTGCTTTAATCAGAAGTAGGAATAAGTTGCAGTTACCATGCCAGTGGCCATGAGCTTGTACACAGCTTCATTAGTAAATCTACTGCGCTGGGCCCTTCAAGAGACTGTGCTTCTTGATTTGGTCCCTGGATAAATTTGCAAGTGCTAATTTAGTTGTTGCTGGAGAGTATCCAAACCTACAGCAGGACCATTTCTCCTGGATTGTTAAGCTTTAGACAGGCAGAGGCTTGGATTCTGGCAAATTTGCTGGCCTGGAGAGGGGCTGGTCATGCAGCCATGTACAGGGGAAAGGAATTGTTGGTGAGTATGTGATAGAAGAGGCATAGGAGGTCAGTGCCTTGAGGGATTGGTACTGTGACTTTCAAGTCCAAATTTAAACAGAGATTTATTGAGTGCCTACTATGTGCCAGGCACTGTTCTAGGCTTTGAGTATGTGTCAGAAAATAAGAGCAATAAAATATGCCTGCCCATTGTGGGTCTTACATTCTAATGGGGGTGGGGACGCACAACAAAGAATAATCACAATAAATACATTAGATAGGTATGAAGGTTGAGTGGTTCTCAACCTTCCTAATGCCTCGACCCTTTAATACAGTTCCTCATGTTGTGGTGACCCCCAACCATAAAATTATTTTCGTTGCTACTTCATAACTATAATTTTGCTACTGTTATGAATCGTAATGTAAATATCTGATATTCAGTATGTATTTTCATTGTTCACGACCCACGGGTTGAGAACCGCTGGATGGATGGACAGACAAATAGATATAAGTAATGTGTTGGAAGATGATTTGTGCTCTAGAAAAAAAAAATAATGGAAAGGTAGATTGGAAGTATGGGTGAGGGATGGAAAACACTTTTGTATTAGATGGTTAGAGACCTCACCAAAAATGTGATATCTGAATGAAGATTACCTAGGGGTGAACTTACTGATCAGGAGTTAGGGCAGAGAGGGTCAAGGTAGAGGGAATAAATTTGACAAAGGCTCTTAGGGAAAAGCCTTCCTGATACTGTAGGAATAGTCAGGAGCCCACGTGCCTGAAGCAGAATAAATGAGAGAGAAGGAAATAGGAGATAAGTCAGGAAGTGGATTGGAAGACATACCTCATGGGCCTTAATGGTCATTGTGAGGACTTTGGCTTTTTGTCTGAGAGAAATGGGGGATCAATGGAAGGTTTTAAGCAGAGAATGTCACTTATATTTTCAAAGGATCCTTCAGACCACTGTGTATAAAATGGACTATATGGGGTGAGGGTGGAAATGGGACCAAATAGGAGGCTCCCATGGGAAAAAGGAGAGAGGTGAGGGCAGGTTGGCCCAGCTGCCACAGGTGACAAGTAGTGAAGATAATAAGCGAGGCCACATTCTGGGTTTACTTGGAAGGCAGAGCCAGAAGGGTTTGCTATTGGGTTGGATGTGGTGTTTGAGAAGAGAGGGGCAAGTGATGACTGACATTTGTCCTAAGCAACAGGAAGGAAGGCATTGCCCTTGACCAAGATAGGAAGACTGGGGGAGGGGACAATTTAGGGGGGAAAGAACCAGAGCCTAGTTGAGTCATGTTAAATATGAGATACAAAAATTTGGCTTTGACATCCAAGGGGAGACATCAAGGAGGTGATTGAGTTTGAGGTTGAAGTTCAGGGGAGAGTATTGGGCTAGAGATATGACTTTGAGAGCCATCAGCATACAGATGGCAATGAAAGCCAGGACACTTTCCAGAATCACTTATGTTTAGTGAGATTTTCCTGCCTTTGACAGAACTCATGTCCCCCTAGAGTGGATTTGGGCATAACCTCTAGCCTTAGCTGGCTTTTCTGCTTTTTCCTTCTATTTGAGGCTCATACCTGGTTGGATTCAGGTGTATTCAGAGTGGAGGGTCTACTCTGCAAGATGATACACTGGGATATTAGGAAGAACATGTTAGAACTCCCATTTATCTTTGATCTTGTCTTAAATTTGTGTGTTTGTTTTAGAATATACTTACTATATGGTTATAATTTATGAAATATGTTTACATTTACTGAGAATGTATGTTTAAAAACTTTGATCTAAGAAGGTGGGAAATTTAAAAAATTTACAGACCATTGCCTGGATGAAGGAGAAAGAAAACATTTGTTGATTCAGAACCTCTAATGGGACAGATGGGAACCAGGAAGCATTATTTCTTTGTCCCTGTTGGAGTGAGATGGACACCCAGCTTGCCTATTGTAGAAGATATCCTTTTTTTAAAGAGGACATTCAGATTTCACTAACACCTGTTGAAGCAACCTACTAAGGCTAGACAGGGCAGTGGGAATTTTCACCGAGGATAGATGGGCATTTATCCTCAGAGCAAACCTTGGAGTTTGAACCATAGACTCACTGCCCAGGAAGAAAAAGGGAAGGAGGCCAGTTGACGGTAGGCATATGGTTAGAGCCTTCTCAGGACCCCTGCTGGCCCACCCAATAGGCCTCACACACTCTAGGAAAGGTGTCCTTCTAGGCTCTCATCACAAGACCACTGTTTTCTAGACCACCATAACTCCATGGAATTCCTGATATGAAACAACTCAACTTCTTTCTGTACAAATTCCTTTTAAGTTCCAGAAAACACTCTTCTAATATCGAGTCTCCACTTGAAATGACAAAAATAACTGGGCGATGGCTCTCTTGGGAGGGAAAAAGACTGTTTTTAAAAATCTTTTTCTCACTCTTTTAGACTTTCGTAGGAGAGCTTCAATTTCACCCATTGTCCATGGTCCTCAGGCACTTTGTCAGCTCTTTAGTGGGAAGGTGGGTGGATAGGTGAATACCTGGAGGGTGGATGGAGTGTGTAGGTAGGTATTGTATATTCCTCTCTTCCCCTTGGTGATTATTAGGTTGTTATTGTTAAGAATGAGCCAGACCTTTCTGCCACCAAAAAGAATCAATCATTCCCAGCAGAATTAATGTTGTCTGCAGTCCTATGTGGGACTCCCACCAGCTCTAACCTTTAAGCTACTTCTCTGTAACACTTCCCTTAAAGGGGTACCATCTAATACAGTAGCCACAAGCCACCTGTGGCTATTTATATTTCTTTTTAAAAAAATATATTTTATTGATTTTTTACAGAGAGGAAGGGAGAGAGATAGAGAGTTAGAAACATCGATGAGAGAGAAGCATCGATCAGCTGCCTCCTGCACACCCCCCACTGGGGATGTGCCCGCAAGCAAGGTACATGCCCTTGACTGGAATCGAACCTGGGACTCTTGAGTCCGCAGGCCGACGCTCCATCCACTGAGCCAAACCGATTAGGGCTATTTATATTTCAATTAATTAAAATAAAGTAGGATTTAAATTTCAGTTTTCCAGTCTC
The DNA here is from genome assembly GCF_000147115.1 of Myotis lucifugus. Classification (NCBI taxonomy): domain Eukaryota; kingdom Metazoa; phylum Chordata; class Mammalia; order Chiroptera; family Vespertilionidae; genus Myotis; species Myotis lucifugus. Next base: position 1,350,044 of record NW_005871082.1, read on the forward strand.
ACTAGTCACATTTCAAGTACCTATGGCCACATGCAGCTAGTGGCTAATGTAACGGACAGTACAGAATCAGAGCATTTCTATTATCACAGACATTCCTATTTGACAGAGCTTCCTCAAATCCTTGGGGGATTAGGGCCCCCTTACTTGGGCCTGTGTTAGCAGGTGGGGAAATGGAGACCTTCCTTCTCAATGGGCCAGGTAGCTGCTACACACCCAGGGCCACCTGACGACCAGCAGAGTAGTGGAACTGACAGATTTAGAGGGCACATGGTGGCATGGAACACATTGTAGCACCAAAAATGGATAAAATACGCCCAAGTGGAAGTGAGAGGACTACTAAACTCAGGGATACATTAGATTTAAAAAGAAATGGAAGCAGAATCGAGGCTCAGGAAAATACAGTCACTGGGACTTACTTTTAGGTTAAAATCTTGGACTTCACATTTGAACACTTGAAGTGACCTCTTATTTCCCTTATTTTAGAGAGGAAGAAATTCTGTTTTTGAGATGTTGAGCAACGTGTGCAAGGCAGGGGAAATGGTTAGGTTGAGAGTAGGGACTAGAGCTCCTGACTTTGAACTCTTTGCTTTGGGTCCTGGACCATCCTGCCTCTCAAAGGAAAGGGAAAATTATGGCCTGATTGGTCCAAGGCAAATAGACTAATTGGGAGTCTTTCATCTCACTAAGCCTTGGGACACTTCAGTTGTAGAAATGGAACAGGAAGGGGAGATATTATTTTTGAATCTTTACCCCATTCCAGGCCATGTGCCCCATCTTTAAAATATATTGTCATGTGGGAAGCAGATATTGTTTTCTCATTTTAACATGAGAAAACTGAGTTCAGAGAAATTTAGAATCTTGCCCAACATCTCAAAGCTAGTAAGCAGATGGGATACAAATTTAGATTTAAAATAGTCTCTGCTGCAATGATTCAACTCTGGTGTTGTATCAGGAAAGCAGCCATAGACAATTCGTACGTAACAAAAAGAGGGGTGTCTGGGTTCTAACTCATTTACTACTGTCCAGGGTAGGACAGGATTTGGCCTAGTGAAGTCTGTGAGTTGCTGACCCCTGAGAGTAGTGATTTTGATATGCTCTCTTTTCTAATGAGAATCTGTCATTTAAGGAAGGGAAGCCTGGTGTCCCTTGGACGAGAAGTCTACCATTTCAGGGACTAAGAAATTATTACCCTCAAGAGGAAATCTCTCTCTGATCATAGTTACTTCCCATCTTCAGCTAATATTTGGTTCCCTATTGAAATGCAAATTCCTGGAACTAGCAATCCTTTAAAGCTAACAAACAGCATTTACATTCCAGAATAAATGTATTCAGGATTCCTTTAGATGGGAATAGGAGAAGAGGACCCCGGAACAGGAGTGTTGAGGCTCTAACTCATTTACACTATTGTCTAGGGTGGGGACAGCTGGTCCTTACCTTCTCCCTACCTTCAGGGTCTGCTCACCTGTGCTCATACTTAAAATATTCATCTTACTAAAGGGTGTTTAGGTGTGTGAAAGAGGATGCTTGATCAACTGTTCTAATCAAGAGATTAGGGACAGATGACCTGGGATGTGGAACTTTCAGTGCTAAAACCCCAGTAGTTCTGGGCAAAGCAGGATAGGAGAATGAGGGAGAAAGTCAGTAAGCATCTCAGATAATCAATTCCTGCAATAATGATTTGGTGATAACACAACATAGCTCTACTGGAATCAAAGACAGTTAGAGGGTCTCAGAGGAATCTCTGTTTTATTTCACTCCAACTTGAGCTAGGAGATGCTGTGACAGGTAACAAGCATAGAGTACTGCCTCCTATGCAAGTTGGGGAATGCTTCTTAGGGCCATCTTCCATGGTACTCTACAATTAGGTGCTCGATTGGCACTTGCTGATGGTGACAGTGGTTTGAATGGTGGTACTAATAACAAGAATGGTTATAAGTAACAATGAACATTTATTGGTGCTTAATATATGCCAGGTAAATTAGGTATTTTACATTCATTATCTTATTAAATGCTCTCACAGCAATTCTGTGAACCAGGTAGTAGTGTTTTCTCAATTCTACAGATAATTAAAGTGTGGCTTAGAAAGTAGTGTTGATTTGTCCAAAGTCATATGACTAATATACTGGGGTTCAAACCCTAGACCCTTAATTATTCATGAGTCTATGGCATCAAGCCTTTCCTAGTATTTTCTCCTAGGAACCCTGTCCTGGCCCCCTTTCCCAGTATAGTGGGACAATTATGTTTTTGATAGGAAATTTTACTTCACTAAACCTGTTTCCTTATGTACTCAAAAAAAGGTGGTTCATAATGGTGGTTCATAATACTTAGGCTGTCCATTTCTTTATGCATTTCCACCCCCTCCTTTTTTTTTTTTTTGCCAAAGGCATACTTGTCTCATTCTGCAGGGCAATTCTCTACCACTAAAGAAAGTTTGGTGTAGTTCAGTGGTTCCCAAAGTGTGTCACTGGTCCAATAGCCTTAGCTAGGAACTATTTGAAATGCAAATTTCTTGAGTCCTATTCTAGACTTACTGAATCAGAAACTCAGGGGTGGGGCCCAACAATCTGCTGCACAGTATGGTTTGAGAAGCATTGGTCTAAGGCAGTGGTCGGCAAACTGCGGCTTGAGAGCCACATGCGGCTCTTTGGCCCCTTGAGTGTGGCTCTTCCTAAGCCTTAGGAGTACCCTAATTAAGTTAATAACAATGTACCTACCTACATAGTTTAAGTTTAAAAAATTTGGCTCTCAAAAGAAATTTCAATCGTTGTACTGTTGATATTTGGCTCTGTTGACTAATGAGTTTGCCGACCACTCGTCTAAGGAAAACAAACTTGGTGTCTCAAATCAGCAGGACCAAGCTGAAGTTTTCTTCTGCTACTTGGGTGGTGCTCTCATAGACCCCACCCCATGAACTTTCTGAGTCTCTGTTTCCTTTGCTTTAATATGGGACATCATAATCTGTCAGTTCTATCTAGGGTGAGGACAAATTGGAGAATGGTGGGAAAATGCATTTTAAACATTACAGCACCATTTCTGTCCTTATTATCTTCCCATGGAGTCCTCTGCTAAATGCACAGCCCATACTCTCCCTTCCCGCTGAGATATAAACCATGTAGCAACTTATTTTTGACCACAAAAGGGTATAGTAATATGTAGGTAACTAGTTTTATCTTATTTTATTTGTTATTTTTAAATATATTCTTATTGATTTAAAAGAGGAAGGGACAGTGAGAGTGAGATAGAAACATCAATGATGAGAGAAAAATCATTGATTGGCTATATCCTGCACACCCCACACTGGGGATTGAGCCCGAAACCTGGGTATATGTCCTGACCAGGAATCAAACCATGACCTCCTGTTTCACAGGTTGATGCTCAGCCACTGAGCAACACCAGCTGGGCATGGGTCACTATTTTTAGAGGACTGTAAATGATTTTATTTAGTTCTTGCACCAGTTCTGTGAGATAGAATCATGAGGAAGCTGAGGCCTAACATGTTAATGACTTGCCCGAGTTGCCACAGCAAGTTTTTAGCGAAGCTAAGGCTTAATTCAGTCTCTTGATTCAATCTCCAGTGCTTCCCAATAGATCACACTGGATAAAACCAGAGACAAAGGACAGGCAGCCGTCGGCATGAAATGTCTCCTGGCCAGCTGTTCTCCACCTTGGCTGCACATTGCAATCACCTGGGGAGATTTTAAAAGTCCCCAGACCAATTATTCTGAATCTTTGGGCATGGGACCCCAGCATCAATATATTGTAAAGCTCCTCATGAGGTTCGATTGTAGTGAAGATTGAACACACAGCTTTAAACTCCCGGGAAGTTCTAGTAGGACAGTGCTGCTTGACTTCAGCTGCACATTAGAATAACCTGAGGAACCATAAAAAAATACCTGTGTCTGGCCCCACCCCAGATTACAGAGCTGGGATCTCTAGGGTTGGTTGTTACTATTACTTTTTAATTCCTCATGACTTCATTGTGTAGCCAAGGTTGCAAACCACAGCATTACGCCATCTCTTTGGGTTTAAGCAGGCTTGCCATCCATCACATGAATCTCACCTGTTTTCCCAGCCTCATCCCTGGGCAAAGAAGCCCTTGCTAAAAATGTGGAACCATGCTGCATAGTTCAATGCTTGTCAGCTTTGTGTTATTTTCATTATTCACAACCAGAGCAGCTGGTGATGGAGGATTATCCTGGGAACCACACCCAACATTCCTACCTCTGAGCATATTGGAGTCCCTCAACCAACGTGCCAAGTATACCAGTCAGCATTTACCTCTAGCTACTACATTTAGGATTCTTTTGCATGACGAAATTTCTTTAATAGGTAGTCAAAGCCAGAGGAAGAGATGCTGACGTTATTAAAATTCCTTTGGATGGGTCCACTGATTGACAACACATGCTCATTAATATAACGAGAAGCATCTGCCTTCCTCCTGCACCCGAGACACGCCCAATCCAGGATAGCACAGCCTTCAGGATGGTGGAAGCTGCCACTCTCTTGTGGCTGCTTTGACCTGAGGCCTCTTAGGGACCTTGGAAAAACAAATCTTCCACAATGGGGGCCGAGTCAGTTCTGCCTCTCCTGAAGTCCACTCTTCACGCAAGGATGGTGCAGGGGACAGGGTCCGGCTGGCCATCCTGCCTACTGCGTCCCGGCTAATACAGTATCAGGCAAGTCTGGTCCCCTTGGACTTTCTGGGGTTGCTGGTTACAAATGCAGGATCTCAGAATCTCTTGGGAGGGGGTTGGGACTGGGAATTTGAACCCTTAGCCAGCAGCCCCGGGCTTTCCTGGCTTTCTGAAGGTGTGCAGATAACACAGGCATGTTTTAGAAAGCCTGGACGCACCCGTTCTCAGGAATAAACAAATGAGACCCTTGGACTGGAGAGCATTGGATTGAGCGGGCAGGGTCCAGTAAGTCAAGAGACAAGGGAATTGTGCCGAAACCGGTTTGGCTCAGTGGATAGAGCGTCAGCCTCCGGACTGAAAGGTCCCGGGTTCGATTCCAGTCAAGGGCATGTACCTGGGTTTCGGGCACATCCCCAGTAGGAGATGTGCAGGAGGCAGCTAATCGATGTTTCTCTCTCATCGGTATTTCTAACTCTCTATCTCTCTCCCTTCCTTTCTGTAAAAAATCAATAAAATATATATATATATATAAAAAAAAGAGACGAGGGAATTGTGGCAGTGTCTGGGGACATGATGGGGGGGGGGGCTGTGCCTGTGCATGTTTGTGCATGCTTCCTGGCTTTCTGAAGCAACCTGGGCATGTTTTAGAAAGCCTGGATCCACCAGTTCTCAGGAGTAAACAAGTGAGACCCTTGGACTAGAGAGCACTGGGTTGGGCGAGCAGGGCCCAGTAAATCAAGAGGCGAGGGAATTGTGGCAGTGTCTGGGGAACATGATATGGGAAGGCGTGTGCCTTGCGGGGCAGCTGTCCTTTTATCTGCTTAGATATTCATAGCCAATTGCTTCCATTGTTCCTCACTTTATTAGCTTTAGCCCAGTAGTTCAGCTTTTACTAAGGGCACCTGGGTTTATGGCAGCAATATTTCTCGCAGTGTCACAGATAAAATATCAAGTTAATAACAGACTCCCTGCTAATGTAAATCGCACGAGGAAGGCAATCAAGTGCGAGGGGAGGCCTACCCGAGGATGCTAAGTCTTAGGGTTTTGAGAAAGCAATCGGTGGGACTGGAAACACTTTACGCTTGCTAAGAAGATGGGATACATGATTTGTGTTAAGTGGTAACAGCTGCAGGCAAAAAGCATTTTCCTACACCTGCCTCTTTCTAAGGGGCTAGGCTCCCAGGGGCTCAGGCTCAGGCCAGAGGCTTAACCGTGGGATTAGAGAGAGACTGCTCTCTCCCACTCCTCCCCTCTCTTTTATTGCCACTTCTCAGCCTCAATGGGTGCAGGAACCAGCTGGTTTCCCCCACGTGTCATAAAGAGGAACCCATTATGGGCTGATGGGGGACCTGGGAGGTCTCTTGGCAATCTCTGAGATTTCCTTTCCTTTTCCTCAGTTACATTGAGGAACCTGCTGGGCAAACCTACTGCTGCCACTTGTTGCGGAGAATTTTAACAAGGCTGGGGGGAGGGGTGTTGGTGCAGTGGTTGTTTTTTTTGTGTGTGCAGTGTTTTTGATGAGAAGGCTGTGACTCCATCCTTCTGCAAATCTGGAGGGTATGAGGTGATGCTCAGGAGAGGAGAGGCCGTTGGTGCCAGCTCTGTATCAGGGCTTTGGAACTGCAAACATCCACTGAGGTCTGAAGCAGGGGCAGTGGGCAAAGGGGACATCGTCTGACACATGATTGTTTCAGTGCCCAGAAGGCCCCAGGGCCACTGGGTGCTCCCCAGCTGCAGCCTGGACTTCTGCTTATGCCAGTCTGGAGTCACCAGAATCAGATACCCATTTGCCCAACACCATAATTGAACTAATTCTAATATTCTTTTTATCGACTCCCAGAAGATGGATCCCATCTTCACCACCCCTCTGTCCACCTGGTCCCAGGCCTACCTCAAGAGCTCCCATGATAACTTGCTCTTTCCATTGGGGAAAATTTGGAGGGAAATGTCAGCCTCTCTGTGAGTCACAGTCAGCCTCAGAGGTCAGCTCATTCACCTGCGGAGCATGTCGGGCAGGTATCAGGGCCCATTCCCTAGGTGAGCAAACAGGCTCAGACAGCTTAAGTGACTTACCCAGAATTCACAGTACAGCTGGGATGAGAGGAGGTCGCTGATTTTCAAATTGGTGGTCCACCCAACACTCCACCTGACCTGGGAGAGTCTGTACTGTTACTGTACCATCTGCACATGCTCAGAAAACTCTGCCTGGACCACCCAACCCAACAAAACCCATGCCACAAGACAGGTTGTTGGGGCACATAGCCCTGAGACTACATGCTTGCCACCGAGCGGGTAGGGGACAGTGGAAGGACGTGGGGGAGGGTGGGGTGTTTGCAAGGGCTTGTTCACTATACATGAGGAGAGAAGCAGTCCCATTTTTTGTGTGTGGGGCGGAAGGAAGGACTTTGCTGACAGCTGAGGTGATGGATGGTGTGGGAGAGTGCATGGGGCGTGAGCAGTAATGTGATACAGGGTGCACACTGCAGGCTATTACAATTTGAATGTGTTATCAATGGAAGGAAGTTGAGGAATAGAAAGCTGTTTTATTAAGCCCCCTGAAGTTACGCTCACAGCATTCTGAAAAGGTTTATGAATTGTCGTGAATTACAAGCCGGCTGACAAATGCTGATGCCTGGAGAATCCCTGATTGCTGCTTCCGTGGCAGGCAATGTTCTATGGAGACGATTTAAAACAACAACAGTCTTATGTATTTTAAAACATCAAAGGAAGGAGAAAAAGGAAGAGCTCCAGGAGCAGGTTGAATTTACCTGCCTGTGAGCAAAGTTTGCTGTAAATCCTACCTATGACTTTTATCTATTTTCCTCCCTTTGATATTGTACATTTCTCCGGGGCGCACTGCCTGGAGCTGTGTCCTGTGGGGTATCCCAGGGAGGTTTCGCCAAGTCACTCCCTGGATGAGAATAGAACTCCAAACAGAGATCAGAGGATGTATAACAGTACTTTCTCAGCTATTGTGTGAAATCTGCCCCTGCCTGTCCCACCCCCAATGTCTACTTCAAGATAATAAAAGGTAAAGTAAGTACGAGCCACTCATTTCTTCTTTAGGACTCCAGCAGGGCTCTGCTGATTGTGTCAGATGGTGACACTGTTTCTGTGTTTCTTCCACACCCAAACTGGAGCTGCTGAGGCCTCAGTCCCTGGTACCTACGTGACAGCATGCAGCTCGACTTGGTTATATTTGAGACCTGCTACAGGATGGCTATGGATTTAGTCTATCAAAAGCCCATTATTTCCTTACTGTTAAATCAGGTAAAAATGTCAGACTTCCCCAGCTCAGAGCTTGGGTGGTAAGAAGTGAGAGAAAGGAGATAGCAAAGGAGGGTGAAGTGGTTTTCATATATTCGTTATCTCGGAATTCCATGGTATAGGTGTTATCTGTACTTTATTTTTTAAAAACAGTATTTTTATTGATTTTAGAGCAGAAGGGAGAGAGAGAGAGAGATAGAAACATCAATGATGAGAGAGAATCATTGATTGGTTGCCTCCTGCATGCCCCATACTGGTGATCGAGCCTGCAACCCAAGCATGTTCCTTGATCGGGAATCGAACAGTGACCTCCTGGTTCATAGGTTGACGTTCAACCACTGAGCCACGCCTGCCAGGCTCTCTGTATGTTAGAGAGGAGAAAACTGTGGTTCTGAAAGGTTAAGCAAATTGCTCTGGGAAAAACACATTAGAAATGCTTGGAACCTACTTTGTTTGGCTCCCAAACTCCTGTTTTCCATCACACCAGGTCCTCTGTGCTTACACTGGTGCAGAGCTACTCAGCATCAGTGTCACTTGGAAATGCCACTTTGGCCCATCCTAGACCCAGAGTTCAGAGACTGCAGTTTAACAAGATCCCCAGGTGATTCCTGAGCACAACTAAAGTTGAGAAGCACCGTGGAAGCAACACAACTGAAGGTCTGGTGTGCTCCATTTATGACCAGGTGCAGAGGGAGGCGGGCCAGTACTGGCTTGGGCTCTGGAAATCTGCATTATCTGTGCTTAGGGAAAGGAGCCTCCTGCCTTGCATCATGGAGTGGTCAGGAGAACCCCGAGGATGAGTGAGAACAGGGCCTTGGGCGAGGAATGACATGGCACACACTATCTGGTCCTTTGGACAGTGCCTTGTCATGGACAGAACATGGGACTTGGAGGCACATAACCCCTGCTTGAATCTGAATCCTCCATGTATTGTCCTGGCTGACATTGCACAAGCCTGCACCTCAGTTTCTTCTTTTATCCAATGTGGTGGTAGCACCCCCTTCATGGAGTGGTGGCGAGGATTCATCAAGACGTGGAACCTCCTAGCACATAACTGACTCAACATGTGTTCTATGAAGCCATACTGCCCATCCACTAGGTGTGGCCTGGAGGTTTGCTCAGGGAATGTGGGAGAAGCCAGTCTTTTCCTCAATTTTTACTCTTGCCAATTGGGAAGGTGTTCTCTTGGAGTGGGGGCTGAATGCCATCCTGTAGGACAGTGCTTCTCAAAGGGTGGTGCCCAGGCCAAGGGTGTCTGCATCACCTGTGAACCTGTTGGACATGCAGAATCTCAGGCCCCTACAGACCTGCTGAATCTGAAACTCTGAGGTGGGACCCACCGTTTGTTCTGTGTTTCACAAGGTCCCCGGGTGACCTGAGAACCACTTTAGGGGCTTGGTGGTCAGACACCTGAGAAGTGTCCGGTGGTGGTCAGACATTTGCATGCACTGTTTGACTTGAGCGTGTCTTCTATGGCAGACCCCAAGTGTTCCAGTGGGCATGGAGGCCATGTTACAATTAAATGATCACTTAGAGGCGGTCACTGTGCAGAGGGCACGCAGGCGGCCAATTCATTAACTGGAGCAACGTCGTGCAAATTAAAAAATGTTAATGATCAGTTTTGAAGCACTGAGAGCCTATCAGGGACCACATGCCTGGAATGAGCATTTACCATATGGTGCCTTTGGAAGCTAATATTGATTCTCATTATTTTAAACGATTACAAACATTGCAGGTGTTTTGCAATAATCTCCATTGTCTAATTAGAACATGCATGAAACGAGCTCATTCCGCCTGCTAACGAATATTGATTTGAACAGCAGAGCCCTGGTATAGGGGAAAAATTGGGGCTGTCTGGCCAAGTTGCCAGCCAGTGCCAGCCCCCTTTCTCCCTAAATTATTCATTCTGGGGTTACATGGCTCTGACAGGCAGGCACCATGGGGACCCTAACCTAATTTGGGCCTTCTCTTGCCTTCCATGTCTATTCCATCAGGGCAGTGAGCTGGGGAATTTGGAATGAGCTTCAGTACTTTTCTTTCTTTCTCATCCTCCATTTCTCTTTTTCCCTAAATTCCTTATCTTGTTCATTTATAGTAACTCATTTAAATGTTTTAAGGGAAAGCTGGAATTGCACATTACTTGAGTTTTCAGCCACATACTATCTAGTTATAAGAGTCTAAGCATCATGTTGCCTCGTATCTCTCCAGCAAGACTGGAAGCTCCTTGAAGACAAGGCTTATGTCCAGGCCTTATCTTGCATTCCCCCTCAAGACCAAGCAAGTGCATTATAAACACTCAACAAAGGAGGGCTATTGTTATTAGTGTTATTCCTAGTCATTGTTGAATGAATGAACAAAACATCTCTTAGGATGAGACTGTGCTTAGGAGCGGTTAGTCCATGCATGTGTATTGTCTTTTATTAATCTGATGAGATGGATTGAGTGCTAATTACAGAACAAGAGGAAGAGCTTTATGAGTCTTTGTTCCTGCAGTCTGGAAGCTTGAAGTCTTCCTGGGGAGAGGGTGGTGGGCATGTGGTGTGCTAACTGATGACATGGTTGGAACGGGGCTCTCTGGGAGGCAGGGAAAGAGTCCAGAATGCAGGCAAGAATGATGGCTGAGCCCAGTGTTGAAGGGCAAACCCTAATTTGAGCAGAAAGATCAGTGTGGGGGTGGATGCTACACAAAGGTGTAGAAGTTGGGGCTCTGGGACAGCAGTGTGGCCAGAGCACAGGGCATGCGTGTGGGTGAGGGGCAGGGATTGTAGCATTTGGGACCAGAGAAGGAAGCAGAGGCTGGGTTATAGGGGACTGTGTTTATCCTGCAAAGAAGCTCTGGTTTTAATTCTGAAGGCAAAGGGTTTATAGCAAGAGTTAGATTTTCATCTTGTTTTACAATGTTTTAGGATTTATATTTCAGAAAAATCATCCTGATAACACTATAGAAGTGAAGTCTGGAGGCGGGAGATCAATAATGGCCTGTTTGATAAGAGATGAGAGTCTGAGCTGAGGCAGGGAGATGGAAGGGACAGAATGGAGACACATTTAGGGTATGATGGTTTGCATTTAATGTGAGAACACTATTTGATTTTCTTTCCTTAGTTGTAAACAAATTAAAATAGAAAAATCTGGGAAATAATGTTATAAAGACCTGTGTGCCCATTAGCCAGAATAGACTAATATTTATATTTTGTCATATTTGCTTCAGATCTATTTTTATAATTATTAAAATTTAAAAAATACAGATAAAGTTTCTCTGCTTAGTTCTATCCACTATCCCCTTGCCAATAGCAACCATTGTTAAGAATGCATCATGTAGTCCAGGCTTTTCTGCGTTGTCTCATATTTAAGTGTTCCTAAACATAATGCAGTATTTATGAAAATGGTTACCATAGTTTTCTGAAAATTGTTTTACTTAGTGCTGATACATAACTCTAGTTTACCCATTTTGTCTGCTGCATAGTATTCTATCATATAATATGTTATATGCTATATTCTATCATATGAATGAGTATATGTTATCTATTCCCTTATTGGTGGACATTTAGGGTTTTTACCTTTATTAGCTTTCACAAACAATTCAGCTAGTGGGAACATTTGTCATACTTCTATGCACATATATGAGGGTCTTTCTAGGATATATACTAGAAATGGGATTACTGGTCTTAAGAAATACACATTTTCAAATTTAGTACATGTTGCAGCTTGTGTGGTGTGATTATACCATTTGAAACTCTTCCCAACAGTGGACAGTCTGTTTATCCATGTCCTCTCCAGCACTTGCTTTTTGAGCCTTATAAACTTTTGCCACTCTGATGTGGTGACTTTTCTTTGTGTTTCTTTGATTACCAGAAAGATTGAGTCACTTTTCATATGTGTATTGGTCTGAAGATTTCTTTTTCTGGGGATTACTTGTTTAAACCCTTTGCCCATCTTTTTTTGAGTTGAAATTTTTAAATTGATTTGTTCTTTATATATTCTGAATACCAATTTTTCTCGTATATACATACATACATGCAAAATGTATATAAGATATAAAATACATATGTATATGCATGTATATATGTGTAAATAATAACTTCTCTCATATCTTTTTAAAAAATATGTTTTTATTGATTTCAGAGAGAGCAAGGGAGAAGGAGAGAGGGATAGAAACATCAATTATGGGAGAGAATCATTGATCCACTGCCTCCTGAATGCCCCTGATGGAAATCAAGCCCACAACCCAGACATGTGCCCTAACTGGGAATCGAACTGTGACCTCTTGGTTTATAGGTCGTCACTCAACCATCTAGCTACACCAGCAAGGAAATTTCTCTCTTTTTTCTTTCTTTTTAAAAATTTATTGTCTAAAGTTTTACATATGTCTCCTTTTTCCCCGATTGACCCCCACCCCGGACCCCCAGCCATTCCCACCCTGGGCAAGCCCCCACTGCCCCAGTGTGTGTGTCCATTGGTTAGGCTTATATGCATGCATACAAGTCCTTTGGTTGCTCTTTAACCTCCCCCCACCTCTCCTGCCATTTGTCTCTGTATCTACTTTTGTTCATCAAATTTTGTTGATCATTATATCACACATATGAGTGAGATCAGTGATATTTACCTTTATTTGACTTGCTTATTTCGCTTAGCATAATGCTCCTCAGTTCCATCATGCTGT